>NC_143562.1:78462884-78763461 GCF_054136105.1 Typopeltis vanoorti | reverse complement strand
GCTCTATGTCTAGAATTCAGGTGGTGCAATCATCAATCAAATAAATTTTCCTGTTTTCTGTTAGCGTTGGAGATAGTTATCTGTACCCGTGAATAGGCAATAGGCTTATTCACCAGCAGCGTCACCATTTGTAGGAATCGTAAGGTTAAAGTGATACTAAGAAAAGATTGAGGAATTAAGCCATACAGCCATACACTACAAGATAAGAATAAGAAACGTTGTAACAAAGGTGCAGTTGACACCATTTTACAATGCCGCAGTGAACAAAGACACAGTTGACACACGTCTTTACACCATGTGCTTATAAGAATCAATGAACTTTATGTTTAAAACTTGGAGAAGACTGTTGACAGCCATTCTTTTTCACCATCTAGAGAGTGTAGGAAAACTTGAATGAATTCCTGAGAGTTGTTTTTTTTTAGTTCCATTTCTTAGTTTCCATTTTAGTTCCATGAGGAGTACTTGCATGTGCGTTGAAATAATGGTGGGAATAGTATGCATAAGCAAATAGAAGAAATGAGTGGAAGGAGGGTAATTATTATGGGTGATTTCAATTATGGTAACATTGACTGGAAAGAGGAGAGGGCACATGGGAAGAAGGAATTGGATTTTATGCAATTATTAAGGGACAACTATCTACGGCAACATGTATTGGCCAGGGGGCAGAGAGTGCTAGACCTAGTAATTGCAACTGAGAATGTAGCTGTAACGAACATGACCATGTTGCCACCAATTGGTGAGAGTGACCATAAGGTCATGACTTGGGAGGTGGCTAAAGGAGTCGATTTTACAATTAAGACAGGGTACCTGTGGAATTACCGGGCTGGTAAGTATGACAAGCTTAGGTGTGTGCTTGGCTCAATGCCATGGCATGTAAAACTGCAAGGGCTAGATGTTGATAGTGCATGGGAGGTGGTTAAGAACTGTTTGCAGGAGGCAATGGTTGACTGTATACCAAGAGTCCGAATAATAAATCAAGTAGGGGTTAAATGGATGAATAACACTATTAAGCTTGAGCTGCAAAAAAAGAAACAATTGTGGAGGGAATTTAAGGAGAAGGGTGACCATCAGGTGCAGGAACAGTATAAAGCTCAGGCCAGGATGGTAACAAGGGTGGTAAGAAAAGCAAAAGCAGATTACGAAAGGAAATTGGCCACGCAGGCTAAAGAGAATCCCAAACAGTTTTTTCAATATGTTGCAAGTAAAAGGAAAAATGCTCATGGTAGAATGATCTTAAAAAATGCTGAGGATAGGGAGGTAACCGAATCAGTCGATGTTGTGGAATTACTGAGCGAGCACTTTGCAAGAGTATATCATCCAGGTGGTGACTTTGCAGAAATGGAAGAACCAACAGCTTATACTGGAGTTGTGATGAATGAAGTAGAGGTAACTAGTCTATTACAGAACCTCAATGTCAATACATCTGTGGGATTGGATGGTATACCAGCTCGTGTTGTACGTGAAGCGGCCAAAGAATTGTCAGTGCCCTTGACCATTTTGTTTAATTTGAGCCTCAGGACTGGGTCAGTCCCAAGGGGGTGGAAAGAGGGGAAAATAGTTCCACTGCACAAAGGTGGTTCCAAGACTGCTGTTGTAAATTACTGACCGATTAGCATATCAGGAATCATTATCAAGGTCTTAGAGAAAATAGTCAAGAGGAAAATAGAAGATTGGATAGAAGAAAATGGGATACTGTATCGGGGACAGCATGGTTTTGTGAAGGGTAGGTCATGCCTCAGTAACTTGCTCACGTATTATAACACAGTGACGGCTGAACTGGATAAGGGTAATGGGTTTACAGTGATTCTACTGGACCTTGCTAAGGCCTTTGACAGGATACCACATGGAATTCTAATCAGTAAATTGCAGCATATGGGAATGGACGTAGGGTTGGTGAGATGGATAGGAGGGTGGTTGACGGAGAGATATCAGAGAGTGGTTTACTCAGGAGTAGAGTCCACAAGACGGCCTGTGACTAGTGGTGTGCCACAAGGATCTGTTCTTGGACCACTGCTGTTTAATTTGTTCATAAATGGTATAGGAAAGGATCTGAGAGGAAGAGTTCATTTGTTTGCGGATGATGCGAAGTTGGGTAGGGCAATAGTGAATGTAGATGACGTCAAAATTTTGCAGGATGATTTGGATAGATTGGAGGTTTGGGCTAGGGAGAATGGATGTCAATTTAATGTGGCAAAATGTAAGGTTATGCATTTTGGGGTGAAAAGATTGGAGGCAGTTTACTGCATTGGTGGAACCGTGCTCCAGGAAATTGATGAGGCACGAGATTTAGGAGTGTTGGTGGATAAGGAATTTAAATTTAGGGGACACATTGCAAAAGTGGCCAAATCAGCTCAACAAATCACTTGGTTGCTGAAGACTACGTTGACAAGCAGATACAAGCAGGTTATTGTTCCTCTGTATCGAGCCTTGATAAGACCTCATCTCGACTACTGTGCTCAGATTTGGTCACCTAGGTTTCTTCTTGATAGGGAGGAGGTGGAGAGGATCCAGAGGCGAGTGACCAAGATGATAGCAGGTCTGTGGAATGAACCGTATGAGAACAGGTTGAGGATTTGTGGGTTGCAAAAATTGGTTGATAGGCGGAGGAGGGGAGATATGATTGAGACATTCAAATTACTGAAGGGTTTCTATGAAATTAATTCAGAAGATATTTTTGAAAACAGGGCTGGTTGTGGGAGGACTAGGGGACATCCATGGAAACTGGGAAAAAGTGTGGTTAGTAAAGGTGTTAGAGCTGGGTTCTTTACTTTTAGAGTAGTGAATGAGTGGAATGCACTCCCTGAGTCTGTGGTGGATGCTGTGACAGTGAATGAGTTTAAGGCGAGGTATGATAGATACTGTATGAATGTCGAATAGTTGTGATGAATATGATTTGGGGCCTCCCTCGATGAGTCTAATGACTCCCTGGAGTTGCCCGTAATAATAGTAATTTCTATGATGCTCTTTTTGTAAAGTGTTCTGTGACCTGCAGAAATTCCATACGAGTTCTGTTTTACTATTTGAATAAAACTGATATATCCAGAATGGATTTCTCAATCTGTCTGAAGTAGGATTCATTGCATAAATTCAGTAACTTTCCCACTTTATTGGAAAATGGAATGGAAATGATGTGTGTTAGAACAAAACAGTGTGTTAGGAATTGGTTTAAATGTAGCATCTGGGTGATACTATTTAATTGATTATTTTATTTTATTTGTATCATTTAATATAAGGATTGACAGTGACAATAAAGATAAATTAGCAGGTAAAGCAATAGATTAAAGATATTTTTAAGCATTTTTTGATTAACCATGTAGTCTCCATTCTCTCAAGGGAAGCTGATTTGCTGTTGCTGAATTTTCATAAGTATTTATTTTCATTTCATATTTTAATTTTATGCCTTTACATAGTATACATTACATTATAATTTCTTTGATTCCTATTAAACTTAATACTGCAGTCATTCAAATTGGTACCCAGAATATTAATTTCAGTGGCAAGTGATTTCTGTCTGTATCTTATTGTATCTCTTATAATACTGTGGAATTTGGTTTTAAATCAAATACATCAGCTTGAGAAATTTTTGAATGCCATATGATGATCATCTAGGAATATTATGAAGCATCTCATGTTTTCTTTAGAAATGCAGAGTTGGCTTTTATGCAGGTTTTATATTTGAAAGAATATTCTCAACGAAGATGTTTTGGTTTAAGTTTAGAAACAAAATTTACAAATGAGACTCCTCCTCCCTCAGACCACAAATTGCTTTCTCTTATCTCAAAAATTGAAAAAAAAGCTTGGACTAACGATCCGTTCAATGCACATTTAAATCAGTCATTACGATTGCTTTCCTTTACTTCTCCAGAGGGGGGGGAGAAATGCCAATTTGGTAGTCAAGTGGTCCAAGTGCCATATTCATGCAATGCCATTCATCCAAGTGCCATATTCATGCTTCAGATTGTGTAATTTAAAGCAGTTTGTCAAAAAAAAATCAAGTTTATTGATGTAATAAATCAGAATTCATACTATGAAATCTCTGTAGACTGCAAAATTGTCACAGAAGAAAAGCTCTGCATACCAAGCATATTGGGACAAATCTTTTAAAGCAGATTGTGATGCCTTTCCAAACCTGAACAGCAACAACAAAAAAAAATTGAAACTCATTGCAAATTTTGCAAATCTTTTTGCTATATTTTTAAATGGCAGCAGCAGCCATCGGTGCCGTAACGAGGGCGTGGCGAAAGAGGCGCTCGCCATGGGCGCAACCTAGCTTAGGGGACACAAAACGTAAAAAATGTTAAAAATAAATAAATAGATATAAAAGTCTGCTATTTTATATTGTATTTTTAAATTTTGGCAATACACTGCTTTAGACACACAAATTCTGCAACACACTGCAACTCATTTTGATGGGGTTAATAATAAGTATTTAACATATTGAATTTAGTAAAAATTTAACTTGTTACATTTAAATTTTTCAAAATTTTCGTCATTTTTGTGTTGGGGGAGGCACAAATTAGACACTTGTCACAGGCGATTCATACCTTCATTACTGTACTGGCAGCCATAGCCAATACATAGTTAAATACCTACTTAAATTTTATGATGTGGTCTGTGTTAAATCCCTCCATTTTTCTTTTTCTTTCAGTTTTATGCTTTTTATTATACTTGGGCTGTTTTCTGTGAATGTTAGTCTTTGTTTCTGATTATGTAGGCATGTTGGCAAAATGTAGGAAGCATTTGCTCACAACTGAATTTTTTTTTAGGAATTCCTACAAGTCAGCTTTTTTATCCTCAAATCTGTGTGCATCAGTTGTAGCTTATAGCTGACCGAAAGAATCATCATCATCAAATTCCTGCCATGTACCTCAAGGGATGTACAGGATATGATAGTACTACATGAAAAATTTACATCATTACTAACTTCCTATCTACAATTTTCCTCCAAATCAGTCTGTTACTTGTCAGGACTTCAACATTATCAGATCTTATATTTCTATCATCTAAGGCACTTTGTACAATATCAATCCACCTATATCTTGGTCTTCCTCTGGGTCGTTTCCTGCCAACCTGGCAGAGAACACTTGTTTTGCTAATCTTTCCTGGCCCATTCTATTTAAGTGACCATACCACCTGAGATTAGCTCTGCTAACACATTCCTGGATGCTGACAATGTCAAGTTCTTTCCTAATATCCTCTGTTTTAATATGATATTGCTATTGATTCCATCTGTTTATGCCTCTAATCTTTCTCAGGACTCTCATATCTGCGGTCTCTAGTCTTTGGTCAAGTGTTTTACTTCTGACCCAGCTCTTAGATCCATAAGTTAAAACTGATTTGAACACTGTTTTGTATACAGCTAATTTAATGTTCTGACTAATTTCTCTTTTATTCCATATGAATTTATTCATTTGACTTCTTACCATACCAGCTTTGTTGATTCTGTTGTCCACTTCCATATTTAATTTACCATCTTCACTAAAAATCGTGCCTAAGTAGCTGAAATGTTTACTTGTTCCACACATTCTCCGTTCACAACGCAGCTGACATTTTCAACGATTCTGACTATTTTCATTGTCTTTGTCTTTTTATTGCTGACCTTCATACCATATCTATTACAACAGTTATTCAATTTAGTCAGAGAATCTTGTAGCCTTTCTTTTAGGCTTACACGGTGATCCGAATGCATTTTTGAAAATTATGGAGACAACTACTGTGTTTGAATAAAAACCTTAGTTTAATATAACTAAACTCTAGATTCGACGTTTTGACCTTTACATCAAGGTCATCTTCTGGAGCATAGAACTATACACAGGAAACAAGCTATACTACAATCAAACTGGTTTGTTAAAGACACTGACCAGCCGCTACAACAATTGTTGGCCTGACCTCTGGTGAGAAAAAAATAAATAAATAAAAATAAAAAATAAATAACTGGCCAATACATACATGGTAATTCATACCACCACCCATCACAAAAAATATGGAGTCATTAACACCCTTAAAAACAGAGCCACAACTATTTGCTCTAACCAGCAAGCCCTGAAACAAGAACTAAAAATCATTAGTGACACATTCATAAATAATGGCTATAACAAAAATACTGTTAATAAAATACTCTATAAAACTACAACAAAAACGAATCTAGATTACAGTAAAACCATAGCCATCCCATGCATTAAAGGGTTATCAGAAAAAATCAACAGAATCCTACAACATTATAACCTCAATGCCACCTTTAAACCACCCACTAAACTTAAAACCATATTCAACTCCTTTAAGGATCCTCTCCTCTCATTAGCACATCCTGGAGTCTATTGCATCCGCTGCACCTGTAACTTACTGTACATTGGTGAAACAGGACGGACAATCCCTATACACAAGAAAAGAACACATTAGATACATTAAATATAACCATTATGGTGAAGCAGGTCTCTCAGACCACGCACTCAACACCTTACACCAAATCAACTGGAAAAGCACCTGCTCCTTACACCGCACAAAAACCTGGTACGAAAGAAAATTCAAGGAATCCTGCGAAATCCTGATAAATCGCCCAAATATCAACAACAAAGATGGCATAAAAATTCCAAGGATCTGGATGGCACACATTCAGCCTACCTAATATGAAAGATCCAGCATAAGTCAGGACTCCAGCCAATCCTTAGCTAATATTAGAAACCATTCCATACCAACTGGCTGGAATGATGTTAATATATGCATATAGCAGACAACACTAATAATGGGACTCTAGCGTTGATGTATAATTTTTTTTTAATTTTTTTTTTATTTATTTGTTTTTTATTTATTTATTTATTTATTTTTATTTATTTTTTTTGTCTCACCAGAGGTCAGGCCAACAATTATTGTAGCGGTTGGTCAGTGTCTTTAACAAACCAGTTTGATTGTAGTATAGCTTGTTTTCTGTGTATAGTTGTATGCTCCAGAAGATGACCTTGACATAAAGGTCGAAATGTCGAATCTAGATTGTAGTTATATTAAACTAAAGTTTTTATTCAAACATGGTAGTTGTCTCCATAATTTTCAAAAATGCATTAGAATCTTGTAGACTTGTAGTGGATTTATTTAGAAGTATAACATCGTCCGCATAAAGTGAAGAGCTGACATTAACATCTCCAATTTTGATATCATGTTTAATACCACTCTCCTTCATAATGTGATCCATATAGATAGTGAATAACAGAGGGGATAATGTACATCCTTGTCTGACACCAGATTTAACATTATACCATCTTCCTGTACTTCCTTCAATTTTAACTGCTGACTTACAACTCAAATAAAGACTAAGTATTGCTTGATGTAATGCACCATTGACACCATATAACTGTAGCGTATTGAATAGCTTCTCTCTTGGAACCTTTTCATATGCCTTTCCCAGATCAATAAAACTTAAATATAGATCTTTGTTATATTCCCATGCTTTCTCAACTATTTGTTGTAAAGTGAAGATATGATCCTAACAGCCTCTATTTATCCTGAATGCTGTTTGTTCTTCACCAAGCTTTTCTTCCACAATTCTTCTCAACTGTTTCTCAAGTATACTTGCATAGATCTTGCCAGGAACACTCAGTAGGGAAATACATATGTAATTCTCACATTCAGTTTTATTTCCCTTTTTATATATGGGTTCTATGAGAGCTCTACTCCAATCATTGGGAATTCGTCCCTCAGTCTGGGCTTTCTGAACTATGCACTGCAGCCACTGTAATACTTTTATACCACCATACTTCAGCATTTCTGATCGAATATCATCTACTCCTGCTGCCTTTGATGGCTTTTTCTACTTCAAGTATGGATATATATTCCCGACTATATGCCTGTTGAGTGTTTTTTACCACTGTGCTATCACTGCTTGTTTCATTTAGCAATTTTTTGAAGTAATTACTCCATACTTCAAGGATATCTTTTTCTCCCGTTTTCATGTCACCTTTGTCATCTCTAACTCCTTTTACAGCACTCTTTCCTCCATTTCTAAGCTTCTTCAACAACCTCCAGAATATCTTGCCACCTTCTTGATATTTGTTTTCTATGTTCTTGCCAAAGTTCTCCCATGACTTGTTTAGCTAGTTTTGCACACTGTTTAGCTTTCTTACATTTGTCTCTGTATTTTCTATTAGAGCACAAGCTAACTTATTTGCCAGGAATTTTTGATATCCTTTCTTCTTTTCCTTCACTGCCTCTTTAACTTCCTGTGTCCACCATGGAGTTCTGATTTTTCTATCCTTGTGGACAACCACACCACATGCCTCTCTGGCTGAATCAATGAGTGTTTTCTTCAAAGCTTGCCACTGAATCTCTAAGGTTTGGTTGCTGTTCTCAAACTCTTTCATTTTTTCTTCAATAATATTTGTGTATTTTAGTCTACAGTTCACATCTGAGAGCTGCTCAACTTTTATTTGCTTCAAAACTTTCTTACATGTTCTTCTTTTCAATGTGAAATTCAATTTTATCTTGCTCAAGACTAAATGGTGATCACTGCCAATTTCAAATCCTCTGTACACTCTAGTTACCTGCACCAGAGAGAAAATATCACTATCAACAATAACACAGTCAGTGACTTTTCTTATTCCTTGCATCTTCTCTTCAAGTGAATTTGTGCACATTTTTATGTTGGAATATGGTGTTAGTAATAACCAGTTTATGTCCTGAGCAGAAATCCAACAGGTATTTACCATTATTAATAGCTTTGCTCTTTTCTCCAAATTTTCTCAAAATATTTTTGTATGTCTGACAATCATTTCCTACTCTGGTATTTAGATCCCCTGCAAGGACCAACTTTTCCTTTTTTCATTATGTCAGTTGCTTTTTCTAAAGCATCAAAATATTCCTCCACTTCTACCTTAGTAGAACCTTCTGTTGGACCATAGGCACAAATGAGTCTCATTGTCCAGTTCCCCATTCTCATATTTGCCCACATCACTCTACTTGAGACTGCCTGTCATTCAAGAAAATTAGCCTTGTATTTAGTGTTGAATGCTATGACTACTCCTTGTCTGTGCAGTTAGCCTAGTGGCTTTACGCTTTGCAACCATATGCTTGGGGAAGGAGTGTCCTAGGTTTGATTCCCATCAAAGACGTTAGGAACTTAAGGATCTTCCTCAGCCATAGTCAAGTTAGCCAGTCTTGGGCAGTAGGGTTTTTTCCGCCATATCTGGCGTTTTTCATCCCGCAAGCAAGCAAACCGGCCCCAGTGAACATACGCTGCTACAATCAAAAATATACTCTCCCCCCCAGCGGCAGGCTGGGCAGCAGATCGGTTGGGAGTAGTACTAACAAGAAGTCACATCTAAGTAACACGCGGACCCTACATAGGAAGTGGGAATAACGTGTAGTGAAAGAAGACTATGGCTACTCCTTCTTTTCCTTGATTGTCATTGCCTGAATATAACATTTTGTATTTATTGCTCAGAAAGATCTCATCAGTTTTTGTCTTTTTTGTTTCAGTCACCCCTATTATGTCAATCTGGTACCTATCAAATTCCTCAGCTAGCTCCATTTCTTTGCCATTCAGGCTTCTTATGTTGATAGTACTGATCTTTAACTCTGGTGATGTTGAGTTGGGGTGTGGTTTCAAATTAGTTCCAGTTTTTTGCTGTTCTCCCTGGCTAAAACAACAGGGGCCTTGTTTAACTGGGCAACACTCCACCCAGCATGAAATTTTGTCATGTTGTACCATCATGACATACCACCTGACTGAAAGAAGCGTTTGGTTAATAATTTAGTTAACAAAAAGTCTAATGTCAATTTTAAGTGTTTTTTATAAATATAATTAGAAATTGTTTTTTTATTGATAAAATAATTTAGTCTGTTGGTTTTAATAACTGCAAATTTAAAACAACTTTGACACAAGTTTAAATACATTGAGTGAAGATAAGCTAATGATATGAATAGTGAATAGTAGAATATGAATTCCATCAAAATTCAAATTTTTCTTTACAAACACACACTGAAGTCTAATGGATTACCTATGTGTAATTAATATTAAGTTGGTCCAGCAGAGAGGTTTTGAGATAAATAGGACAGCTACATATGCTTTCTGTAACAGATTGGCAAGTCAATCTCTTTGTATTCTGCCTATGGAAGTTACTTCCTGGAAGATTTTTTTTATGCGAAGATTTGCATTATATTATATACCTCCATAGCAACCTGAAATCTATTTGTTCATTGTTAACCCTTGCAGTTCCGAGAGGGGTTGGATAGGCATAGCTGTTTTTACTAGAATAGAAATAATAGCATGTATTTGGCCCAAGTAAAGATCCTCTGTTGCTACAAAAGATTCATTGCACACAAGGAGTCGCATGTTACTAGGCACAAGACAAGGAGACAGTGTATTCCATCTGTTACATTAGATGAAAATAAAATAAAAAATTATGTGCTTAATTCATTACCTGAACTCACTTGTTCTTATATCATTTCAGGTTGAACTCCAATTCATGTTCATTTTTTTTTTTTTTATCTTCATATAAGAGAAAGAAGGAGAAGCAAGAGAACAAAAAGAAGAGGAAGAGTTAAGAAGAAAATACTGCATGGTGATTCATCTATCAAGTGTGGAGGATATCCTAAAAATATGTTTCTGTGATCTTCATACACTGAACTGTTAGTGACATTGCCTGCTCTAAAAATTTTTGTTTGGAAAAGTAATGGAAGTGCAATGAACAATTTGGGGAGTGCTAGTGGATCTGGGTTTGAGAGTGTGAGAATGAAAAAAATTAAAAAATGCTAATTATTGTTTGTTTCAAATCTGAATGGGGAATTTATTAAAAGATGTAAGAATACCTGAGTACAAGAGAAAACCAAAGGAGATGTTGTAATATACTAATACCAAGCATTAGGAACAAGAGTTAGGAGTATTTGGTATTGGTTACTTGAGTTGGCCAAAAATCATAAGCACCAATTATATATTTGGTTTTTATCCTTTATGTGTGAGCAAACAAAGTTTGCACCTGAAGTACTTTCAGGACTGGGGAAACTCGTGGTAAAGGTGGTATAAGTTCTCATCACTTGCCTCAGTATCCCATAATGCAAAGCATTTCTACTTGCGGACATGCATAATGCTATGCATTAAGGGAAGGATCACTACCTAGACCGGTTTCGACCTTTATTGAGGTCTCATCAATGGAAGCCAGACCCAGAGGTGGTGATACTAAGGTGGAAGTAATGGAGAAGTCATATTTACCTATACGAGTTACCAAAGGGTGTTACACCCTATTATTAAAATTCTCTGGATTAGAGATGAGCACTATTGAGACTTAGTTGACAGACACAATATATAGGTAATGGGATTAGAATATAAAGGATAGTGTATTTTTAGGAAGTATAAAATAAGATGGGACAGAGAGAGAGAGAGAAATAGCTTTTGGTAACAGTTGCAGCCAACAAGAGTTTAGCAGGAAAGTAGAGTTGGAAGGAAGCACATTTGAGGCTATCAAATACAAGCTATATAGAAAGTCTGGGGGCAAGTACAAAAGGGAGATATAGATCACTTGCACCAGAAAGTTAGCATATGGTAAAAGAGAAATTTGCTCAGCAAGCTGATGGACAGTTCAAATTATGAGAGGAATTTAGCAGATTCTCGTAGAAAGGCTTAGACGTTGGTTATACATGCTTATGAAATTACTTGAGGAATTTACAACGTACAAATGATATAAATTAAAATTAAACTTTAATCTTTATTCCACTATTTTGGCAACGTCACATTGCCATTTTCACAGGAACTTAAAATAACAAGAAGCATCCACACAGTAAATGAGGACAAAGCTTCCTGCTTCGTCCTCATTTACTGTGTGTAGTGCCTGCGTGCATGTGTGTTTATTTTAAGTTCCTCTGAAAATGGCAACGTCACGTTGCCAAAATATTGGAATATAGATTAAAGTTTAATTTTAATTTATATCATTTGTACGTTGTAAATTCCTTGAGTAATTTAATAAGAATTTAGCAGAGTGGAGGAAATCCCAATAAGTTCTTTTGCTATATGGCAAGTAAAAGGAAGAATGATTACAGAAAAATAACTTCAAGTTCTAATGGTAAGCCAGTTATCATCAGAAGAAATAGTTGAATTACTGAGTGATCGCTATGTGAGTATTTTTCATTTAGATGGAGAGAATGAAATGACTGATGTGACAGGAACTAAAGCAAGAATATAAGTAGGGGACTAGAGGTATTTACCATATTAAGAAATCTCATTGTGAATACGGCCATTGGATTAGATGAGGGTATCAGCCTCTGTTAAGAGCAAGTGAAAGAGAAATGCAAATGCCTCTAACCAGTGTTTGTCTCAGCACTGCAGGTTCCTAAGTGGAATAAAGGACAAGATACTTCTGTCACATAAAGGAGGATCCATGACAGAGACTGAAAATTATAGATGTTAGCAACTCAGGATTGGTGGTGGTTAAGGTATTGAAAAAGTTGGTTAAAGAGAATTCAGAAAGGTGTTTTCCATATAAGTGGTATGAAGATATGGTAAGCAAGCAGATGAATAGCAAATTTTACATGACATGTAAATGTGTAGGATGTTTTGCCTAATAAGGGATGGAATAGATGAGAGATTAAGTGAATAAGTTGGTTGGCCAAGAAAGTGAACAGGATTGCCAGCCTGGTTAGCTGCATGTTTAGCATATCTGCTCATTAACCCAAAAGCTGAGGGTTCGAATCCTGTCTACACAGGATTTGAACCCTTGGTTGCCTGGTGAGAGACCACAGCCCCACTTATTGGAGGCCTAAACTGGCTTGAATAATTTCCCTGATTGGTTCATATTATGTAAAATATTTAAAATATACACAATAAAGAGAGTGGGGAGGGGATTAATATAAAAAAAATCATTAGCTCACCAACATACTAATGCATTATAAGTTTAAAACTTCTGAGTAGGAGTCACAAAATAAAAGGGGAGGGGTAGTGAATGAAATTAAGAAGCATAGCACGGATTATGTTATTATGCACATCCTGTTTCTCAATTGAATGTGTCACATCGAATCTTTTAACACATGAAGGTCTAACAATAATGCAATTAACGTGTTTTTCATAGTCATTGACTGCCTCTCTTGTATTCCATATTTCTATGTTGCACCTGAATATTAACATTGGATGAAGATATAACACAAATTTCATATCACTTCATGGTCACTCACATCAACTAGAGGGAGACTCAATACCTCACTTACAGTAACATCCTCTGATGAGATAATTAAATCCAAAATCCTCGATCCACATGATCCATCTGTTATATACTGCCTATGCTCCGTTTATATGAATATTGTCTGTTTTATATTGGAAAAGTAAAAAAAAAAGTCATTTTGATATCTATTCTTTGAAGCTTTATTGATTAATCATTAATATTCAATTTTTCTAATCTTCTGGAACTGTGGTGGGGAAAGGAATCAGATTCCTTTGCAATCTTTGGTTAGTGAACCTGTAAAATCTCATATCAGTGATCTTATCCAAAAGAAAATTTGAAATAGAAAATTTAAAACCAACTGTTTCTGTAAGCATCAGCACTAGCCTATGAACAGGGCATAACTTATTGTTTGACATTGGAATTTGAAGTTTGCATTTTAATATAATTAAGTCTCCAGTTCCTTTTCTACAAGAAACTTTTTTCCCCCTTTTTTTAAGCATTTTTTTTTTTTATTTTTACTTTGATATTCTTTCCCATTGTTTATCATTTTATCATGATTTTGCCAGGTTGATAATCACAAATTCATCCAGATATATAGCTTTGAGTTTGTTTAAATAGACAGTTTTAATATAAACATTTTGTGTGCATAACTATTTATTTTTCATGACTAGTCTAGTTATTTAATTATTTACACACACACACAGTTGACCCTTGAACAAGTGGGGGTTAGGAGCGCAGATCCCCTGCGTTGTTCAAAAATCTGCATATAACTTTTTACTCCCCAAAACCTTAACTACTAATAGCCTATTGTTGACTGGAAGCCTTATTGATAACATAAACAGTCGATTAACACATATCTTGTATGATATGTATGTATTAAATACTATATTCTCATAATAAAGTAACATAGAAAAAGGAAAATGTTATTCAAGAAAATCATAAGGAAGTGAAAATACATGTACTGTACTGTATTTCTCAACACCTTAAGTTTGTCATCTGTTTAGAAGATGAATCATCTCTCTGTCAGTACCTACATCAATATTGTCTTATATAATACAAAACACTGCAAATGCTATTAGTATTACTAATACTAGACATCAAAAATGAAAAGATAATGTGAAAAAGAAATTCATATTTATTTACAGGTATAATGGTTCATGAATTGATAACGAAGCAGCAGCAGTATGATTGCTTTATGGTAGCCTAGAGTATGGATCCGATTGCTTTGTGGTAGCCTAGCCTGTACTCTATTGAATGAATCACAAAATTTTTATTTTATGCTAATTAATTAATAACAGTTAATTTTTTGCAGTTATGATTTAATACTGCATCTTTACATTTGCCGACATTTCTCTCAACTGCGAATAGTGCCATGTATGGTCTGTAAGTGTAAGTTTTGATAGATTTTAACTTTTTACAATAGATTTGTGCATATTTTATGTAAATGATAAAATAGATTATAATAACATGACATACGTAACTTTTTCTTAATTTTTTTCAATATTTCTGAGCAATTTGTCTGAGAGTTTTTTTCAAATTGTCGGAATCGATCCGCACAGTTCAAACCCACGTTCTTCAAGAGTCAACTGTGTGTGTATGAATTACAAAGGATCTCATTTCTGTGATGTCTTATGATTTTTCAGTAGTGATAGTAGATTAATCAATATCAAACCTCTTTCTTTTAACTTTTTTTTGAATTCTTTTTTGTAGCTGTGTTATTATGAATTTTAAACATTGCTATTTATTATGAAATTTTCAGCAGCAACCTAATATCAATCCAACTGCAAGTAATCTTATAGATTTAAATAGTGAAATGTCATCTTGTGCTAGTCAGAAGAAATCAGAACCAGGTAATCTTATGCTATTTATGAATTATAAAATTGTTCTAAAGCAAAGCCCATTTAAAAATACTTATTTATTTTCTGTCATTTTCATATTTTCTAATTATTTTCTAGTTTCTAATTAAATAAAATTCAACTTATTGTCAGCATACAGTTTACTTTATTAAAAGAAGTTTTCCCCTCTCTTGTATTTTAAAGAATACGTAAACAGCAGTATATGTGTAACAGTGGAGGAAAGTAAAGTAGAAAAAAATAATAAAGACCATCTAACAAAAGATCCTTTTGATATGCGTAAGTATAAATTAATTATATTAATTCATAATAAATGTTAATGTATGTGGACTTGCTATCTATACAGTTACATTTGATTTGGTATTTTATTGAATTGAATGACAGTATATTGAATGATACTTCATAGGCCATTCAATACACCTGTTTAATGATATTAACTGACAACACCACACATAAGAACATAATCAGTATTGATATTTCACTGGATCCAAGCAAGCATCTTCTGAGCATGAAAACACCTAACACAAAACATAGTCAATTTCCTAGTGGAAGTAATTCATATTTGAAAAGAAAGAACTAAAGTCCTAAATATATAGGTGGCCTAAGATATGTCTTTCTAAATTTTGGGTATATTAATGCAATCCTGCTTAATGAAATTGGACCACTTCATTGTTAATGTTAAACACAGAGATAGCTTTTCAGATTTATAATGGTCAGTGCTTAGCAGTGGTCATTTTCCTGTTAGTAGATGTCCAGCTGACAAGTAACTGCATATTAGCATAATAAAATATTGTTGCCTTTCACTGAAGTTTTGGAAATACTCTCAAAATGGCAAAGAATGACAATGATAAATATACCAGCTTTAATAACAAGACAAATATTATTCTGGCCTCCAGTGCATTCTTTCATTATGGAGAGTTAGAAGAACTACACTGGTATCATAGTGTCTGGTAGCAAGTGCTCAACTATTTTTGTTATTGTATAGTGTTATGCAATGACAAAAGTAGTAAACTGTGCTTTTTGTGTTTAATATTTATACTTGTATATCTACATTCACATCATTTGGTTGGCAAACTTGAATCTAAATATTTTAATATTTTAAATAATTTTTAAAAATAATAAAAATTAAAATAATTTTAAGCATTAAGAATGGCATTAAGGTAAGCAAGAAAGAGGAATCCAGACAAATATAATTTTTTTTGGAGATAAAAACTGACAAGACACAGTTATTAACCATACAGAGATTTAAGTTGCTTCCCTGATGGTTCTTGTCTTACATCTTACATAAGTAAAGTTAAATCATCAAAAAATAATCTTTTTGAGTCAGTTGGTTCATAATTATTTGATTAAAATATGACTATTCTGACTAGGCTAGGCATTGCATAGTATTAATCCTGATCAATTTATCAATTGATTGATGGTGCTCACTCTAAACAAATTAATTAACTTCATGCATCATTTGAAAGAAAACTTTCAAATATCATGCAGTCTGCTCAACAGATTAAGTGCAACAAAAGTTTGAGTACCTTGTTGGTTTCAGAAAAAATAGATTGCACTATATATAAAAAAAAGATGGGTAGAGAAATATTTCATCAAATGACTGTTGTTTTCAATTTAGCTTATCATATTGCTAAAAACAAACCATTTAAAACATGTAAAAGCTGTTGGATTATACATACAGACTGGGCATTAGTGTTCTCAAGCAATAGGTCTTTGATAAGTAGCATGCAGAACTTATAAAATTTATTGCTGAAACAATAAGAAATGTGGCTGAAGTTGTCCTTTTTTTTTAGTAATTACTTAATGGTTCTACTAAAAAATATAACAGCTGGGCAAATGATAAATGTATATATGAAACAACACAAAGGAAATATTTATAAGCATAGTTCATTTTAAAAAAATACAATTGGAGGTGGATATTTTAATGAAGTTGATGAAGAATTACATAAGTGTGGGCTTCATTGAAGAAACATTGAGCATTTGGTAGAATAAGAGACAGAAGAAGCCTGCAACTATTTAACCGGGGTGACATCCCATCTGATATGAAATACTGTTGTTGTACCATCATTTTGCATTATGGTTTAAGCCAATAAGAATACAATTTTGTTGGTCCTCTAAAAAGAAAGAAAAGAAGCTAAAAGAAAGGAAAAACAATTTTGTTGGCTAAATCCCAAATTGCCAATCCATCCTCATTTGTATGCAGGTAAACACCTACTAACTTAAAAGGCTACATGGAGTCTCCTTCCAGTTATCCAGCTTTGACCCTTATGTTGCAGAATGTAAAGTTATGCACTTTAAAGTGAAATGTTTAAATACTAATGTTACTTGGATTGCAGAAAATTGAGGCTAGGGACTTTGGATTATGAAAACACACATAACTAAAGATAGGGAGGTTATTATCACTTGTTTTAAGGGCTATGATTTGGCTTAATCTTGATTAGCATGCATAGGTTTGGTCAGCTGGATTTCTTGGGGGATCAAGACTTGTTAGAGAGGATCTAGAGATGAGTAATCAAGCTGGTGACGTCTGTGGAATTCTCCCTATGAGGATAGATTGAAGATGCTGGGTTGCAAAGTTTAGTTTGTAGGAAGATATAAGGGAACATTGCAGAAATTTATATTACTACAAGGGTTCTATAAGACTGACACAAAAGAAATTTTTCAGTATGACAGAGAACTAGAGATTACCTCTGAAAGTTGTGTAAGAGTGTGGTTAGTAGGGGTGGGTGGACTAAATTTTGTGTTTGGTGAATGAGTGAAATGGAATGCCAGTTATTGATTAATGGATTGCTAATTAATAAGTATCAACTAATCAGTGGCAATCCATTGATTAGTTGCTACTTATTAAAGAACAGCTGCATCCTGAATGGAGAGCTACTGTTCTGGCCTGGTTGGCCAAGTGGTTAGCGTATCCACTCTCCAGCCAAAACGATGCAGGTTCAAATCCCACTGTGGGCATGGATGTTTGTGATTGTCTCTGAATATACTAAGTGGTGGTGGACAATAGATGGTATTGGTGTAGATGATTATGGTAGTTGCAGTTGGTGGATTGAGTGGTGGAGATGGAGAGTTGTAGAGTAGGTGCCCTCCCTCATTGAGTCTTTGGACTCCTTGGAGGTGTCGCATAATAATAAAAATTAGAGTGCAAGACACGGGTGAACACTGTCAACAGTTACCATCTATCTATATGGATCACATAAAAGGAAAGTGACATTATACCAGATATCAAACATCTAAATAAATGCAGTACAAGTCTACATGATTCCTTAACTGAATTGAATAACTGCTTAAGAAATATCATGTGAAAATCAGCAATAAAAAGATACATTATGAAAATAAGCAGGAACTTTGAAAACAGCTGCATCCTGAATGGAGAATTCATAAAAAAAGATGAAACATTTCAATCATTTATGCACAATTTAAATGTGAAAATGGAATAAACAAAGCTGGTTTGGGGGGAAAGGGTAAAATCAACTGAATAAGAGAAATTGGCAAATGCAACAAGCTAGTAGAATACAAGACAATTTTCAAACCAATTTTAACTTATGGATCTAAGAGTGTTAGAAGTACCTGTTGATCAAAGACATGAAGATCTGAGAAAAATTACAGTGAATGGATGGCACCAGTGGAAAAATAATGTTAAAAATTGAAACTATTATTGAAGATATTAGGAAAACTTCTAACCTAAGGCAGTATGGTCACTTAAACAGAATGGAAGAGAAAAGATTAGCAAAACAAGTGTTTGATGGCAGGAAAGAAAACCCTGAGGAAGATCAAGATCTAAGTGGATTGATGCAATTAAAGTGTCTTAAAAGACCAAAATATAAGATCTGATAGTATGAGAGTGCACTGACAAGTTACATACTAATGTGAAGGAAAAATTCTGACAGGAAATTAATGATCATATAATCACAGTCTTGATTGTCATGATTTCCTGTACCCTACCCTATTCCTCTTGTGTACATACAGTGTGCCTGTTAAATAATGAGATTTTTTTTTTTACAGGATAGTTCTTTGAATAAAAGTAACAAATGTGTTTATAGTTTTGACTGCTAGTATGTGTAATCGCAGGTGAAACTTTCAAGTTGGTTGACACAGCAGTTTTCACGTGGCAGCTATTGAAGTAAGAGTGTGTGAATGCGATGTCAGAAGTTGTGTCATGGAGCAAAGAGCTGTGATAAATTTTTACTGTAAATTAGGAAAACTGATACAGAAGTGTACCAAAACCTAAAAAAAAAAAAATTTACACCGATGACTGTCTGACCCATGCACAGGTGTTCTGCTGGTTTTTAATGTTTAAAGAGTGGAAGGAGTCCCTGAGGGATGAACCATGCTGTGGACGGCCAGTTTCTGCACTGACAAATGAAAATGTAGTGAAATCTAGGGAAATTGTTGCCTGTTACAACTATTAATAACCACTAGGCTACTCACCGTGCAGTTTGGTGTTGATAAGGAAATGACCAGATTAATCTTAAAAAGAGATTTGCACAAGAAGATTTGTTCAAGGTTTGTGCCACACAGTGCACCTACGCACTGTGTGCTGCCTGTGAAGCAGTTTCTGGCTTTGAAATTGATCTGTGTGATCGAACATTCCCCTCTGTTTGCCAGATTTGGCTCCTGCAGACTTTCCCTCTTGCTAAAGATGAAGTGTGCCTTGAAAGGGGAAGCTCTTCAGTGGCATTGAGGTGTGACCCAGACACTGAAGGAGGTTACCGTTCAGGATTTCCACCATGCCTTCAAACACCTGTAAGACAAATGTAAACATTGTGTGGAGTTGGAGTAGATTATTTTGACTGTGTAAATGACAATTCCAAATATAGTTCTTTAGTTTTGATATGATAATTGTCTCATTACTTAACAGGCAGACTGTGTATAAGGGATTTGATAATTATACTCCATATCTGATTTTGAACACTTAGATGTATCTAGATTTTTTGCTTCTCGATTAAACTCTTCTTGATTTCTGCTTGAAAGAAAATATTACAACCTTCAACTCTGGCATAATAGCAGAGAAGAATGAGGTAACCCTTCTATCATTACTGATGACTATAGTGGTGTCAGGTGTTGTTTGTAAAGGACTCGACTGGTTTTTTGAGCTGGCTTCACTTCCTACGTTAATCATTTTGCATCTTTAATGTTAGTTCATGCTTAGCAGTGAACTTGCAGGTCATTGATAATCATGTTCACAGAAATATTATCTTAAAGGTTAGTCAAAAAAAAATCTGTTCTGAGAACCACATCTTTTGAAAATTTGATGGTTGCATCAGTGGATTTGTCATTTTAATAACTATGCCAATTGTTTTATCACCATACTTTGGACTTTATATACTCCATGTACAGCTTGAAGATATCTTTTTTGCTTCCCCATAACCAAAGTTTTGTTATTATTGTTAAGCAGGTGTTAAATATGTTCGTCTCTGCACCTTTGTTATGTCATGTTACTTTTCCTATAATAATTTACTTCCTTTCTGAATTTACCTCTCTACAATAACTACAAGACTTACAAAATTTCCCTGACTCTAATATCTGTATCACTTCTTATGTGTTCATTCTATAAGGAAAGCAAATTCTATATCTCTAGCCGATTCCTAATTTTACTCACATGCTTACCCTGACTGTTAAAGGTTATTCCTTGCTAAAAGAAACAAATCCTCTAATTTCTTTCTGGGGCCGTCTCCTCTTCAGATATTGACAAATTTATTTTTTTAAGCTGCGACAGCCAATATCTTAGAATAGAGGGGACTCTTATTCAGGGAGACTTTTCCAGACTTTTGGTGCACATAGGTGAATAAATTTAGTACTTAAACTCATAAATTAAACGCTTTACTGTAGCTAAGTAAATTCTGGTTTGCAGTCGTAACCAATATATATCAACATGTTATACCTTTCTTTCAATTCCCCATGCTATTGTTCAGATTAATGAGTGGTAGTTTTGATTCATATCACAGGCAAAACTCAGATATAGAAGAAAAAAATATATTTATTGGAATCTAAAGACATATACACTTAGACCAATCTCACTTTCAATTAGTTCAATGACATGCTAAATCAAACTGTATCAAACTGATTAATACTCTAATGCATGAACAATAAATCCTTCTTTTAAGTTAGAGATTAAACACACATAACATACACATTATACACTTGTAATCAATTTTCTACCTACTATGTTAGTCTTACACATTAAACCAGTCACAATTATCTATAATCATTCCAGACACTTTGTCTTCTGGACATTAGCCACTGCTAAATAATCACTTAAAGTTCTTAAATACTGTCCATACTCGATTATTACACTACAATGATATTTCCCTTTTTCTGATTGGGTAATTATACAACAAAATCTGTACTTGACCATTTCTTGGCAGGATCTCCAGGTTCGTCTGAACTGTCCTTTGTTTGAATTACCTCTCGATACTTCCATAAGCCTGCGTCCATGTGGTGGGTCACTATAGTCATCAGATTAAGCTTTGCTTTGCACCTGGCGTTTTTCCCTCGTCTATTTTCGATCTGTTTCAGGCCATTCTCATTTCTACAGGATACATCCGCGATATTATTCCGTCTGAACTTTCAGCGAAGGAGCGAAGACAACATATGCCGACATCTCACGCTTTAGTACCGGTAGAAATTCAGACATCGAAGGGAAAGGCGCACCATCCAATATCGTACTATCGCCAAGAAACACCATCAGGAACTTCCGGTCCATGGGAGAAATAGAATCATCATCCAGCAAAATAGGCGAAAAAAAGCCCTGAAAAAGGGGTGCAAACCCTTTTTATTCTCCCTTCACTTCCCCCTTTTTAGCACCCTGTTACTCGCTGCAGTAGTGCGTCCTCTTCTTTACGCAATCTTTTCCCGCCTGCTACTTTCTTTGTCCGTGGGAATTTCGGCACATCGTGAGATCTCTAGCAGCGTCTTCCGGGAAACGAATGTGCATTGCTTTCCGAGATTGCCAATGCCTCAGGCCCTCAGTTTACATCTAATTTATCCATTCATTGTATACATGATGCATTCATATAATACGAATTCATACACAAAGTTCTTTACATGGTATTATAATCTACTAAATGGAGGTAATTCTATTTCTATTTAAAGTTAGTACTTTATTTCTTCTGCTCGAGTACAAGTTTTTTCTCTCAGCTGATTTTTTTGACTTGTTAAATCCTGAATGAATCGTTTCCTTTTAAATGTTCTTCATTCAGTATGTAACACAGGTATTGTAGTAATAGACCACCATCCAAAACAATAGGATATGCTCAGAATAATTATACATGGAATGTTCTATGATTTGCATTAAAGATACCAAGCAATTTTATAAACTTGGTTTTAATCCTATTTCCCAAGTAAGCAAACAGACAAGTAATTCAAGTCTGAGGTAACTCGTGGTAAAGGTGGAGTAAGCTTTGATCACTTTCCTTAGTATTTTCCCCTAATGCACATCCCCTTGCGGATATGTATGATGCTATTCATTAAAGGCAAGGCCACGACCCAGACTGGTTTCGACCTTTATTGAGGTCTCGTCAGTGGGAGCTAGACCCAAAAATGCCAAGGTTGAAGTAATGCAGAGCTTATAAATTTTACCTAAACAAATTGCCACAAGGTGCTTTGACCTTATTAAATAAAAATCTCAGGATGAGAGAAAGATGTAGAAAGTTTTTTTACCTTGGCTGTTTGCTTACTTGGGAAATAGGATTAAAACCAAGTTTATAAAATTGCTTGGTATCTTTAATGCATAGTATACCAAAGGTAAAAAACTTTCTAGATCTGTGATTTATTGATTTGAACTTGATGTTTTGTGGATTATCTGACTCATTGATTAAATGTGAAAATACAGGTATTGGATCAAATTAGATTAATCTTATATGTGCTAATATAGAAAGAGATTTATCAAAATCAAGTACGTGTACTTGTTTTCTTGAATATATTCTAGGATGCTCTTTCTGGTCAGATTCAGGTATTCACAAGTTGATAGCTATAGACTCATTAAAATTGGCTGTAATATCCTACCATTCTGTGATATTATAGTAGCTGGTTTTCACTGTGTTGAAAGATGTTTCAAAAAAGGTGAAACTTTTTTAAAACATCTTTGTGATATGAATATCTTTGTAATTCTTCCATAATGAAACTTATGTTATTTTGAAATACAGTCTTCATGTCACTCTGGCCAAGTTTTGGTTATTGTAAGTTTGGTTACTTAGATTAACAATAAGAAACCAGTATTTCTCTTTGGTTATTCAGTAGTAAGACTCTGCTGTAGTTGCTCTGCAGTAATTTATTAATTCCTCGTATATAATTTTTACATCATTATCATTTTACATTTGTCTTTTTCACTTCCCACAAATTGCATGATTGCTTTCATCCACTGGTGGTATAAATCGCTTTGTTTTGGAGAGCAAGAGATTCTTGGATGCTGTTCCAAGTCCAGTGTTATTGTCTTAGGTACAGTGGTGTAGCTAGAGCTTTTGCTGGCCGGGGAAGTCCCTGAGTTTGCTATCCCTCTCAATACACACCAAAAATACTACAAAAAGTCAAAATGATGTATGGGGAAATAAATTAAAACACTGTTTATTTTTGAAGTAAAACTTTAATTTCAACATTCTAAAATGTTATTTTTCTTGAGTGTGGATTTTATTTTATTTTATTCTTATTTTTGTGTTATTTGATTGAGTGTGGATTTTGGTTTATATTAAACTAAAGGTTTACTCAAACACGGTAGTTGTCTCCATAATTTTCCAAAATGTATTCTGATCACTATATAAGCCTCAAAGAAAGCAAAATTGACGATTTTGCTAACATAATCGTCAATGACATTGGCGAAGTCTATTTCATAATAATGTAGGTAATTCTTAATCAATTTTATTTAGAAAAACTCCTCTCACAACTAGCAACACTTACAACAATTGTGAGGAAAATTTGCAGTAGTATTACAATATTTGGAAATGAGTTCTCGAGACTGTATTTCAGAATTAACTGCAAAAGTTCAAAAAGGTTCAAAGTTCCACCCTGGATGGACTGCTTCCCCCCCCCCACACACACACACAGCTGTGCCTCTGCTTACGTAACAGGCAATATCACAGCAGATGACATTTATTCATGTTGTTCCATTATGTTTTGTGGTTAAATTAATACAAAATAGGATTAGGTCAACTAAGTCCCAATTGCCTATCCAATTTTGATTTGTTGACTCTAATAAGGATGGGGGGGGGACCTGCCCGCTGAGGAGTTGCCATACTTGTGTGCAGCCACACCCCTTTCCAGCAAGTCCCCACTTAACACCAACATAGAAGCAGTTGCTCTTCAACTTTCAGTGAGAATTCTAATAACAGTATACTGTATCTACCTTCTTCCTGCTGCAGATGCTGCAGATATTTTTAAATATGACCTTGATGATGTCATATTGCTTTCAGACATGCTTGAGTGTGAGCAAGACACATCTGTCATCAGAACCAAGAAGAATTCTTGATAGAATACACATCTTCCGTAACAAGATCCACCAAGAGCAAAGAAGCATTGGATAAAATCCAGTAAATTGAAAGGCAGATACGCTGCCCATCAGCTCTCCATCCTATCCTAGAACATAATGGTTGTATAGCTGCCAACCCAACAGCATTTGATCACTTGGCAGATATTTGCACATATACTATGGACAATTTTGCCATTAAAATATTCCAGGTGCACTTGACTGAACACATTTAATAATACTAATACCAAGTTTCTTTCAGCGAAAGAGCAATTATCATCATTCTGAATACTGTATATTATCGCGTATAATGCGAAAAATTTATGGTAAAAAAATACTACTTAAAGCTAGGGGTTTGTATTATATGCAGATCCTAAAAAATATAACATCTTATTAGACTTGCACACACAATATATACTACCTAATGCCTATGCAACCAAATCTACTCGACCCACTCGCATTCGGCGACCGAGCTTGCATCGTATCTGCGCATAAAGCCAGTAATGTAAGTAGTGCTAATGATAGAGCACAGTTAGGTATATCGATTTAACCACAGTTCATTTTAAATATTATTCGTTAAACAAACCTAGCCTGAAAATGAGCCAACAGAAACCTGAACGTTCATCTTTTAAAGCAGGATTTAAATTGCGTGTTGTGCAGTTTGCAGAAGAACATAATAACAGTGTTGCTATGAGAGAATTTGGTGTAGCAGAGAGTAATATTAGACTTTGGCATAAGCAAAAAGTCTGTCTTGAAAAAAATCCCCAAAACGAAACGTGCCCATCGTGGAGATGTAGCATCCTTTCCAGAACTTGAAAAAGAGCTAAATTAATGGATTTTGACGCAACGACAAGATGGCATTATAGTAACAAGAAATGCAATTCGTTTTCGAGCTCTACAACTCAAGAATGGTAAATTCAAGGACACACCAGGTATTTCATCTTTTCTTGCTTCGCCTGGGTGATGCAACAGATTTATGGAATGCAAAGCATTAACATTACGACACCGAACAAAAATTGCGCAGAAGTTACCAAAGCAGCTTGAAGAAAAAGTGCAGTCCTTCCATAAATTTATCATAAAATTACGCAAGTGTCACGAATATGAACTTTCCCAAATTGGCAATATGGATGAGATGCCCATGTACTTTGATATGCCTGGGAATCAAACAGTAAACTCAGTTGGTGAAAAGGGTGTCTTCATAAAAACAACGGGACATGAAAAAACGCATTTTACTGTTGTTCTAGCATGCATGGCAGACGGAACCAAATTAAAGCAGACAGTGATATTTAAAAGGAAGAAAATTTCGAAGCATATGAAATTTCTACCAGGTGTAATTGTTCATGCCAATCAGAAAGGTTGGATGGATGAAGAAGGTGTACAATGGTGGCTGGATCAAGTATGGAACATACGTCCAGGTAGCTTGTTACGTCAACAAAGCATGCTAGTCTGGGATATGTTCCGGGCACATTTAACGGAGGCAAACAAAGAGAAAGCACGTGAGCTACGTACAGACCTATCAGTCATACCGGATGATCTAACTTCCGTTTTGCAGCCACTTGATGTCAGCTTGAATAAGCCGTTTAAAGATCACTTACGTGAAAAATGGAGAGAATGGATGTCATCTGGCTTGGTGAAGATGACAAAGGGGTGGAATTTTCAGAAGTCTGAGATCACCCTGGTCACCAGCTGGGTTAAAGAAGCATGGGATTCGATACCATCTGAAATAATTCAATGCTCATTTCTTAAATGTGGGATCCGAAGATCACGTCATATGCGAAAGCGAGGATGACGCACAACAAAATGGAGAGCATGAAGACGATGACGACAACTGCTACACTGATGACGCAATCCCTACAGATGAATTTATAAATGAAATGTTTGATGACTTAAAAGATGAAGAATTGAAAGGATTTTGACATTTTGTTTTAAAATATTTCTTTCGTTAATTCGTATTGTATTATTTATAATGTTATGGAACAAGATTAACAGATCGCATTATACGTGGACATGGCATTTTAGGGCTAGTTTTCAAACAAAATTTCTAGTTTGCATTATACGTGGATCGCATTATACGCGATAATATATGGTAATCATTTTCCAATAAAAATGAAATTATAATAGGTGGGGAGCAAGAATTTATTGATCATTCTTGACTTTAGGTTTGGCTTAATAACCACTAAATTGTACTGAATATTTTAAATTGTTTTGCCAATAAAAAATAGAAATATAATGGAAGAAAAAGCATTTTCCATTGAACAGTCTTGAATCTAGAGCTGAAATCATTGAATTATTATGTAAGATTATAATTCTAGCAATCAACATTGAAAGGTTGATGAAATGCACTTGAGTGGTATGACTAGTTAAGAGGTTTTTGATACAGCAGCATACTACCAGCATGATTAACATTACATTGAAATGGCTAGGTTTTTTTTTTTTAATTTTGTTTGAACTCTTTTGATTGTCACTATTGCTATTGTATTTGTGAGAATTATCATGGTGCTTCTGACCTATTTCTGTTATTCAAAGAACTTTTTCCTGCATTTTTTTTACTAAATATTCTCATTTTTTGATGCATGTTTTCCTAGACATAACGATTATCTGTTTTTGCCACGACCAATGGTCTCATTAAAATCAGAATGTATCCCAGTGATTTAACAGATTTCACTGGAATTGCTAAATATCAAACTTCAATAAATTTCATTCGGTCATCACATAATTATCAATTTGAAATGTTTTGCCACATTTTTCCAATAAAATGAACCATATGGACACCTTTTCTTCAGGTTAAATGGAATGGAATGAAAAACTATATGATGAAAAGATTAAACATAGGTTTAACACTTTGAGTCCTAGACCTACTTCTTTAGTGTTCAAAATTCAACAAATTCAGTCAAAATATTCCTTAGATGTTACATAAATAATGAAAATTATAAATAAAATTTGTGTGTTATTATTATGATGAAAATATCATTTTATATAGGGATGTACATCACTATAATTATCTACTATTGGCCACAAAAGATGAGTGGTAAATTATTGAATTAGGCCATTCAGTTTTTGGAATGCCACAACCTCGCATGCGAATGCAACTCGCTTGGACAGCCTCGAATTTGATTATTCCTGTTCGAAGTTCTGTGTCGCTGTCGCTTGACTCGGAGCTCACATTTGTGGGGAGATCTGCTTCCTCTTGTTCTGAATCACTGTCTGCCCAATCATCTAATTCAGACTTTCATTATCAAGTATTTCCTCGAACATTTGTTCTAATTCGTGTTCACTCAAGAACAGTTTTACACCCCTGCTTTGGGCACCACTGGGTCCTGGTCTGTCCATGGTGACAGAGAAATTCATGCTGATCTCTCTCAGGTCACAAGAAGAGAGTCATGAATCCCTTATATTGTTTAGATTGGAGCAGCCAGTGTTATGACAGCACGATGTAATATAAATATGAAAACCCGCTGTCATACGTGACACAGCCGATGGGCAGTTACGATATACTAATATAAATTCTCTTTTTTATTGATAAAAGTCGACCATCTTTATGGATAATGAAGCTGGAGATTTAAATTTGACTACAGTGCAGTCTCTGATAATGAATTTCAAGCATGTATTATTATTTGCAGAATTTTTAATTAGTGATGTAAATATACATTGACCAGATTCTGGATTCACTTGCAATCAATGTATATTTACATTGATAGGACTCAAAGTGTGTTAATGGTTCCATTATTTCATCTTTCTCACAGTGACATCATCTGGGATACAATGAAAAAAATTCTAGTTGCACATGCAAACAATATGTGGAAGAAATTAGAGTAGAATCCTGAAATTCTTGATAGGGGCATCCTCTCTGAGCACTGGTGGTTAGCCTTGACTGTTGAGCAGAAGGTTTAAGAATTAACACTTTCCAATACTTGTGTGGGTTTTACAGAACAATAATTATTTAGCTTTGATTATTTTTTAATTCTGCTGTTAATTTCAAAAGAAGTGAAGTTTGTATTTGCTGTAGTGAAGCAGGAGTTTATTCCATTGATTTTGTGCAAAGTGTCTGCTAGACTTGACTCACTATAATTCTGGATATATTTCGTGTATTTTTTGAGATGGATGTTAGCAAATCTCCCAGTTGGACCATAATACAAAATGTTGCAAGAAAGGGACCTTCTACAGACTTGGAATAGAGGGGGGGGTGAGAGTTGAGCATTAGGAGAGTGGATCAGAACAACCCACTTCAAATGAGATTTGAAAGCAATGCAGAGATTATATTTTTTTAAAGTGCTGACTGTTTTTTCCTAGGTGCCCTTGATATAGAGAATAGTAATAGCATTGCTGTAATATTAAGGAGTATGTGAGGTGATGGAAACAGTCACTTAATTTTTTTGTTTAGCATTGTAGCTGTTAGATAGGAATGTATCAAATAATGGACAGTTCAGCTACAAGGGAAAGCTTGATTGGAACAGAAGCTGGTAACTCTGTTAACATGAGTATTTATGATACCATGCTGTTGAAAGGTGGAAGTAGCGATGGGAAAGTTTGCAAATGTATCTGCCCGTGTCAATAGGTTTTTCAGTAGACTGAAAAAAAGAGCGGCATTGTAAAGTCTTGTAATTAAGTCTGCTTTTTCTTTTCTAGATACTTTCTTTTTCGATAGTGAACTGGATTCTGCAGCTGGCTGTTGAGATGGAGGAATAATGTAATGTATGATCCATGTGCCAAATGGAGCATGCATCGTTGATGTATTTTAGTCAGAATGGAGGTTTGAGAATGACAGTAACAAGAGGATGTTTTCTGAAATGCTTCATATAGAAATTGGCTAGCAGAGAAAAAAGTCCTGTGCTTTCCCCTTCTGTTTATAAATGGTATCCTTTCAAGTGAAGTAAATGGGATGGATGGCACAAGTGAAGAGAACAGTAATGTCATGGGAGAAAATACTTTTAAGTAAAGGCAAAGTGTCAAAGGGAGATATTGGGGAATAAAAAAAGTGACTGATATCTTAAAGAAGTGCTGCTTAAAACTAAATTTTAGATTAAAGATTTGAAGTGGGTGGAATTTGTGTGTGTACATACGTATGTACACTGCTTGGAAAGAAGTCAATGGATACCATAGCGTGAGAAACAAACAGCATGGCACCCACATTAATAAGATGTAGGACCTCCTTTCACTATGATTACAGGACATACTTTTCACAAGTGTATGATAGCAATCAATGGGAATTTTGGACCATTCTTCCTGTAGGCATATAATGAGATCCTGGACTGTTGTGCAGCGGACATCCCTTGATCTCACCCGACATTCCGGTTCATCCTATAGATGTTCAGTAGGGTTGAGATCAGAGCTGTGTTGGAGGCCAGTAAAGTGTGGTGACATTCATGTCCACGCAGTTACTACAGCAGTAGCATTATGACACGGTGCATTATCTTGCTGAAAGAAACAATGGTCAGTCATAGAAATGCCACATAGTAGGATGCATTGCAATGTCCAGAATGTTCAGATACCTCTCGGAGTTCATTGTTCTTGTCATCACAAACAGAGAAACAAGGCCAAAACAGGCCATCACACTGCCACCTCCAGGTATCTGCCACACTCGCACTCATCCATCTGCTTGGTAGAGGGTGTAGCATGATTGCAGCATAACATAGCTTTCCAAGCTTACATGTCCTACTGTATTACAAGCTCTTTGCACCATTTGAAGACAACGCTGCATGATGGTTTGGATAATGTGGGGCTTGCATATTGCAGTCGTACCAAGGAAACCCCCATGTTGCGAGCCTCAGTTCTGAATATTTTTGTGCAGATTCATGTTCCAATGGGTGACCAGAACTCCACATTCAACATTTTGGCTGGCGAATGGCAGTTTATACATATTATCCTTCTCACCACCATAGTGTCATATTTAGTGAGTATAGTGGGTCAATCCACTGCAGGTAGCACTTGCAGTTGACTCCCTGCACTTCTATCTCTGATTTTGACTTAGAATGGCCCAATTTGTTGAACAGATAGGCCTGCAACATGGTATCCTATCACAATGCCTCTTTCAAACTCCATCAGTTCCCTTCTTGTAGCCATTTCACCTGGACCAGTTACAGTGACTTGGGGCATGCATCATATTTATACTGGCTACAAACACGTGACTCATTACATGGGATGATACACCTTGCCCATGGAGGGGTCTCTGACTTCTTTCTAAGCAGAATATATATAAAGGTGAAGTATAGTCAGTAAAGATTTAGTGAACTGTTGAGCTAGTTCAAAGATGGGCAAGTTGGTGGCATCTAAAGTAAGACAGAGAAGGTTATTTGGTTTCTGAATTTTGGGTAAACCATATATCCCTTGGAGGGGGGAGGAATTCAAGTTGATAGATTTCTCTCTGAATTTAGTCAGTGCTTTCTTCTGGGAATTAGTGAGGTCACAATATAGAGATGCATAAGTAATATGGTTTATGAGCAATATATTCATTTTATGATTATGTTCACTAGTATTGAAGATCACAGTGGTATTGCCCTTATTAGATCTAATAAGTGTTTTATTTTTGTCTTTGTATAATTTAAAAAGCATGTAGAGTTGGCTGTTGAAGAGATTGCTTTTAGGTGGCAAAGCTCATTTAAGGATGTTAACAATGTCAAGTTTGTTGCATGCATGTTGCAACACTGCATTCAACATGAAGTCAAACATTAGAACTTGACAAGATAACTACTGCAAACTTGTGGCCAAGAACTATGAAGGTTTGTCATATTTTTTAATGTGTTTGTTTGTTATTTTTTCTTTTTGAAATCATTTACAGTCATATTTATCAGAAAGGATATTCCGTGTCCTAAAACATACAATTTACCCAAAATTCATAAATCCAATAATCCTCTCCATCCTATAGTAGATGCCACTGACTCCTTTCTTTAAACTAGTCAAATAGGTTTCTAAATCTTTAACCATCCTGCTGGTGACACTTCATCTCATATGAAAAAGTCCACCCACTTCAAATCCTTAATCCAGAATTTAGTTTTAAAGATTACTGATATAGTTGGTTTTCACGTCACTTCTTTATTCACCAATAAATGTCTTTCTATGCATATGATATGACATTTTAAAGATAGTTATCACTTTTGTCTGTTCCAACCATGTACAGCTTTTGTGGTCCCAGCTCGGTCAGTTACATTTGTAGCAGAGGTAATCAAATGACCTCAAAACAGTGGGACAAATGTCTTTTTTTGGAGGCTATGTTGAAAAATAGCCTGAGGATTCCTCTCTCATTTATGTATTCTAACATGTTTATAACAATACTATGTGTCACATTCAAAAAAGAAAAAAAAGCAAACTTTTAATTTACTTTTGTATAACTATTGTTATTAATAATAAATACTTTTATTTGATTCTTTATTCAGAGCCATTTGAAAATAGCCTACCTTCTCCTCAGAGTCCACAACCACCTCCACCACCTCGACATCGAACTACTCCCACATCACCACCTAATCCACCCCCACATGCTGTAGGGTCCCCTTCATCAACCACTACAGTAAAAGTAGGTAGTCAACCACCAAAACGCCCAGTACCTCCAATAAATCACAGGGCTGTACTTCTTCAAGAAGAATGGTTCCATGGACCAATTAGTCGTAAAGATAGTGAGACATTAGTAGTTCGAGATGGTGATTTTCTTGTTCGAGAATCGCAAGGATCACCTGGTCAGTATGTACTTTCTGGCATGCAAGCTGGGATCAGAAAGCATTTACTTCTAGTGGATCCGGAAGGAGTGGTAAGCAGATTAATATTTTGACATACCCAAAATACTCTACAAGTCTATAAGATTCCAGTATGAGCTAAACTATATGTAACACTTATGTCATAATAAAAGAATTTTGGATCTGATCTATCTTAATCAAGTAAACAAGTTAAACTATTATATATAGAAAGTTAGTGTGTTTAGAAATCATATAATGGTGTAATACTTTTTTAAAAAAATCTATTAAATAAACATAGCTTTTACAAGTGATAAATAAAATCTTCCAATAAAATCCTGCTGTAAGTAACTAATTAAAAATTAGAGTCAATTAGTGTTTTATATGCTGTTGATATCTACAGTATATCCCATTTAAATCGGGCACAAAAGACTGAAAACTATCATCTTTCAATTTGAATGAGTCACATCCATAAAGTTAGAGCCCATCTCCACCAAAAAGTAAATTCCAAAATCAGTATTTACGAAAAGGATACATGATATCCTTTATGTATTCTATATTCAAAAAAGATCTTGGAGATCTTTTCTCAAACTTATGTTTTAAAAAATCACATTATCGGGCTTATCCTTGAAAAATAAAATAATCATATCCTTACCTCACTTGTGTCAGTATTGCAGTAGCTGTAGTCCTGTGGCTCGAACTCTGTAATGTTCCTTCAGATGAGAAATGTATTGTCATTGATATACCATGCGCATGTGTGTGTGTTCCACTCCACCACATACTGTTCTGTAATGTGTGTGTGTGTGTCAGCCACAACCCTTTCCATTCATGTCCCCTGCTTCTTATCCATTCAAATTTGCCCCAACTCTTAATAGTTTTCTCATGCAGTATTCTGGAAAATTCCTTTGTAAAGTCTAGCAGTATCATGACAGAGCCATTTCCCTTATCTAATTTCTCATATCTTTGGTCTCTACCTTTTGATCAAGTTTTTTTTTTTTTAATAATCCAGCTCTCATTTTGCCAAATGAAACTTGGTTTGAACACTGCCTTGTATACAGTTAGTTTAGTGTTTTGACTAACATCTCTCTCTTATTCCATATAAATTTAATCAGTTGACTTCCTACCATACAGCCTTGCTAATTCAGTTGTCTCTTTCTATATTTAATTTGTCATCCCTGTAAGAGGAATGATTTGCAGCATATAAATGTATGGAGTAAATATGATGGAATGAAAGACTTGTATGCCTGATGGACTGAATTTGAATGGTTTTGGAGTTAGATGTCCAGAGAGAGAGAGAGAGAGAGCTGTTTGGTGAGAGATTGGAGTGCAAAATTAAGGGAACTGGAAGTATTGGGAGGGGGTGGGGATTCAGTCAAGTGTGAGTTTAGCCATCTCTCAGACAAATTAGTGTGTATACAGAAATTATGCAATGCTGAATGCAGTTTCACAGGTTCCAAATCTGAATGGGTTGGTAATGACATTCCACAAGGAAAACTGGTCCAAGGTAATGATGAAATGCATATACACAAATACCAGAAGTATCAGAAATGATGGAAATTAATTTTTGGCATTGACAGGAAATGGAATATTGCTGTTGATATCTGAAGAACTTCAACAAAAATAGAAGTTAAAGAAGATATTAAGTCTGGGGAAGATGGCTCATTCGAGGCAATCTGGTGCAACATAGAGTTCAATAGGACAAGATATATTGTTGGTTGCTGTTATAGATCAGGGGAGGGGGGGGGTGATCTACATGAACATTTGAATGCCATGTAATGGCAGATTAGCACAATGTGAGCAGGATAGATGAACTTGATATTAATGCCTTTCATATTAGAGTGAGAATTAAGATGAACTGGCATCCAGATAGTTTTAGTCAGATAGTGTATCTTTCAATCCATATATACCATTTTAATTGGAGCATCTTCTCAAGAGCATTATGTAGATTTGTATATTTGTAGATTCAGTCTTGGATTAGTGAAATATCGAAAATGAAATACATTACAATCACTAACAAAACTACATAAAGTGATTCATTATAATTAGATTTATGAAATTAACCTACTGATTATTTTAAAAAATTTATTTTTGTTTGTTAAACTTGATTAAAATAGTTTCAGTATTTAACTCAAAATTTTGTAGTTGATTCCATAAATCTGACATGAATGCTATTCACCATTTAATCACACTGAAAGAAAGGATATACAAAGAGATGTTAAGCTTTTAATTAAAATTGTTAAATATCCAAAAAAAAAAAAAAAGCATTCTAGGTTTTCAGTTAATGAATTTTGCTTTTTCAGGTGCGCACAAAAGATAGGACATTTGAAAGTGTAAGTCACTTGGTTAATTATCATAGGGACAATGGTCTACCTATAATTTCTGCTGAAAGTGCTCTTGTGCTTCGTAATCCAATTCCAAGAACCAGGCCAACACGCTGAAGAAAGTCAACTTTGTAGGACTATCTTAATGTTAACTAATTCAGAAACATACTGTAAGGAAAGAAGCAGAATGTGTGAGCTGATGCTAATACTGTTACAACAGTATACTGAATGCCAGCACCATAGTGAAATCACACTGTTGAAATTCAGTATTGATGTATATAACTGAGTGGTATCGTTGTTGACAGAGTTAAGATTATATATTTGGGGAACTGTTAATGTACTGTATATGTGTGTGGATGTATGTATGTTTAATTCTTTTTATGAATGAACAAAGCATTTGAAACAAAGCAAATTTTTGCATTATCATTAACTTGATTACAGGAGGTCACAACATTCATTAGAATTGGAAAGATTAGTTATGATGAAATGTAAATTCTCCTTGGCTTTAACTGTCAGTAGCACTTTAATAATGGTCTGTGGTGGACCATTCCTATATGAACAGCTTAAGAGTGAATTCTTCAGAACCCCCAGTTTTGTCTTCATTACCATCTTATAATTTAGAATAAATGTTTTCTGTATTTTTACTAATTGTCATGCACAACTTAGTAACCATTTGAAATCATTTTTGTGATATTCGCCTTTCTTCCTTCCCTCCCTAACTAGATGGCAAAAGGAGGTTAAGTATGAATATGGGAGCATTGTGCTGTGTTATATAGTTGAATTGGAAAAATATAAAGATAGATACATTATAATTTAAAAGTACAGATTCAGTTTTGCTTTTGTAAACCTTGTGTTATTTTAGAAAGTGCTTGTTGAAAAACAGCAACTTTTCTTATGTGCCATATGTATAGTTTACAAAAAAGCATTATGTAGTCAGTTGATAACCAGAATAACACTGTATGCTCCTCTCCCTTCTAATTCATGGAGATGCGAGGTGGCCTTATGAAATGCAAACAGATGTTGAGCACTAACAGGTGAATTGCTAAAGATTGTTTAACCAGCATGTCAGGAATCTAAATGGTGTGATATAAATAGGTTGCAGAACCCCAGTTTCAAATTGCATTTTTGTTGAAGAACTGTTATTCGAATGAAAGCAGTAAGTCATCCCTCCCCCCCAACACACACATATGCATACACACACACATAACCACTAGGTATGGTGAAAATTACATCTAAATAAAGTAGCATATGTTAAAGAAATTAAACATAATGGAGCAACTCCTTTCTTTTTCTGATTCTGTATGTGGATTTGATACATTAAATGGAAACATCAACTTTATACTGTTTTAAAAATGAGTTATATTAAATGATACACATCAAAATCTAAACTATTATAAACACTTCCTTTGTATGTTAGGCATTCACAACACTATTTTCTCTGTAGTTCATCATGATGAACTATAGAGAAATAACCTGTCTTGTTGTGTTACAGAGAAATTTAACCTATCTTGTTGTGTTATGATAATCATATTTGATCAAGTAATGGTATCAATAGATAGTTTATACTTAAACAGAAAAACATACTACAGTAGGGTGTAAAAATGTGTGAAAATTAGGTTAATAAAACAAATATTTCACTGTCATGTATAATATCAGTATGGAATAAGAACAAAGCAGTAAACTTTATTTCTGTTATGATTAATATCATGTACCAACAATAGTTAGCATATGTATGTCAGTGCATATATTGGAGACTAAAAGGCTGAACAAACCATTGCTTGCACATAACATCCAAATGTTTTTGAATGTTTACTTCCTGGTTCTTATTTCATACTGATGATGATGCTATATAGGCCACTGGTGAAATATTTGTTATTAAACTAATTTCCATTCATATGGTGGTTATGCGAATTTCTCTTTGATAATCATTTAATTTTTATATAATTCTGTTAATGTTAAAAATTTTTTGTATCAACAGTTGGAACTGCTTACATGATAATTACTTCCATTCAAGCTTTGAAGATAATTGTTTTAATTGGTGAACTCAGTAAACCTAATCTGGTGAGAAATTATGTGTTCATAAATTTAAAATGTTTCCCTTGTTTAATATATATTATTTCCCTGATAATTTCCTGTCTGTTCTGTGTTGTATAAGGAAGCACTGAAATAACTTCCTTATTTTCTGACCATATTATGAAATGCTTATTACATTTTGAAAGGTGTGAAGAAAAGGTGTTGTCATAGTTTTATCTAGGTATACAAATATAAATATTGCTAAGCATAATTACATGATGAGTTTTTTTATGTGACTCTGACCACATAAAAAAGTTTTATTTGAACTTATAGTACATTCGTACCATGGTTGTTTTTTTTTGGTTTTTTTTTTTTTTTTTTTTATTCTGTTTGACCAGCCATATTATAATATTATAAATTCCTGGCACAGTACAGTACAATTCATCATTGTGTGGAACTCCTATTGAATTATTGGGATATATCATTAAAAAAATTGGGAAGGGGATTCTTGGTTACCTAAGTTTTTTGCATAGCAAGTAGGGTTTGCAGTGGTGCACCCAGAGGGGGACACATGGCTCCTTGCCCCCCCCCCCCCAAAAAAAGAAAGAAAAAGGAAAAAAACACTAGAAAATTTTCCAAAAATCTTTTCCTAATTAAAATTCATTTTTTTAAAAAAAATTTATGTTGTGTCATGTCTTCTATTTCTGTACTATTTATAAATTAACGATCATTGCAGATGCTCAGTCATATGCAATGCGTAGTGTGTGTGTTCTCAAATCATCTACTCAACTCTCCCCCCCCCCCCAAGATTAAATCCTGAGGGTTGCATGATTTGCTGATCCCAGATTATTACTGTTTCTTATAGAGTAAAAGTAATATATTTTTCTTGCAGGTTTTTTGTAACTGAGAATGAGTACTTTTTTATGTTATGAAACTTCAGAGGTAACATTAACTTGCCAAGTAAGTTAGCCCATCAAAACATTATTGCATAGTATAAATTAAAGATGCCAAGAAATTATATTCTTGGTTTAATCCTTGATCCAAGTGTAAGCAAACAAAGTTTGTGCATGAAGTATTTCCAGGACAGGGGAACTCATATATAGAAGCTAATGACTTCACATTATTTGCTTTAGTATCCCATAATGCAAAGCAGATAGCCTTATGGACATGTATAATGCTATGCATTATGGGACGAGTAACTACCTCGGCCGGTTTCAACCTTTATTGAGGTCTCATCAGTGCGAGCCAGACCCAGAGGTGATACCAAGGTTGAAGTAATGCAGAAGTCAGAACAAGAATATAATGTTTTGGTATCTTTAATTTATATTTATATAGTATAACCAAGTGAAAAAACTTCCAACAAGTATATCTAATCCAGAGTATTTTAATAATAAAGTGTGACACCTTTTGGCTACTTGTATATGGAAATATGACTTCTGCATTACTTGGTATCATGGGTCTGGTTCCCATTGATGAGATCTCAATGAAGGTTGAAACCAGTCTGGGTAGTGACCCTTCCCATAATGCTGTATAGCATTATACATGTTCATAAGGATATGTGTTTTGCATTATGGGATACTAAGGCAAGTAATGTGAAGTCATTAGCTTCTATATGCGAGTTACCCTGTCCTGAAAATACTTCAGGCAGAAACTTTGTTTGCTTACACTTGGATAAAGGATTAAACCAAGAATATAATTTATTAGTTTAATTTATAGTATAACCAAGTGGAAAAACTTCCAACAATTATTGAAAAACTGTTATAATGAGCAGATCAGCAAAACCTTAATTTAATAAAAGAGCTCTGTTTTGCAGTTCCAGCTGTTCTTTATGATTTACTAAATAGCTTATAATTATATATAGCACAGAGAGTATAAGGCTATAGCAAAAGCTGTTGAGATGGAATGACAAGGAACTATTGCATATTTCTTATTTTAAGTGATAACAAAAGGTGCCAAAATTTTTACCTCGTGGAAGGAAAAAATAAATAATATATATATATATAATAACAATCAATAAAAGAATACAGTAAGATATTCTAAAATACACACATTACATCATGAAAACATCCTTTATGTTGATTTATAACTCTTCTTGGAGAAATTTGCATTTTTCATGGGATAATGGATACTTTCTATAATGAATTATTTCTTAATTTATGTCTAAAACTGAATATGACTAAAATTCATTTTAAATAAGAATTAAAATAGTATTCTTTTGTCATTTTCAGTGAATATATTTTATAAGGGTTGCACAGAATACTCTGATTGCAACAGTTTTCTTCTCTAGCGCCATTTCTTTGAAGAAAGGCATTTCCCTTTAGTTTCGTATGTACCTTTTGGTGACAGGGTGCTTTCCAATGTCATCTAATGCTTTAATTATCTTGGTTTTTCATTTTGGTGAACGATCACTGACACATTCCTTTTAATATTGTGAACGGATCATATATGCAAAACCTCACAAATTAACATACAGTTGTAACTGTAGCAGTGATATTATGTGCAGAAAGTCAGTTGTGATGATATAATGCAAAAAAGAGAAAATTGTAAGCCATGTACATAATGTTTTGGTTGAGTTTAAAAAAAAAAAAAAAAACTAGTGCACATGGTTGCAGGTATTTGAGAAAATAGTATGCAATGTTGACTTATCCTTCTTGTTATTATACCATAAGCTGCAGAACTAATTCTATTACTAAGAGCTCTTCTCTCCCCACATACAGGTAGATAACTGGACAAATTTTGCATAAAAACCAATTATGCAATTTGTTGCTCTATGTAAAATATAGAAAAATTCACTGCAAGATTGTTAGATCAATAATTCTTAAGTGATTCACTGCTAGAATGATGTTTGGATTGGAAAAGTTGTGAATGCTGCATATGAACTTAGTTCTTATGAACTTGAATAAGATGGAATTAAATGGTTATCTATAATACCATTGTTAAATCAGAATTTCTACTTTTGACAGTCAGCCTGTATGTAGAAGAAAATATAAGGTTACTCCTTCCCAAGAAACAGCAAAGCTCAAATGTCCATGTCATAATTTTTGCTATTCCCACTTTTCTTGTTGGTATTTTTGTTGTTCTGTTTTAGATTTTGGGTATCCAGTATTAAAATAAACATTCACAAATGCACAGAATACATGCTTTTATATGTTGCTTGACTTAATGTGCTAAATAATGAAAATTAATGTTGGTTTTTCACATGGTAAAAATCTGTTGATTTATTCAGTATATAGAAACTATAAAAAACAAAGTTTCTTACTGACTATTTAATTGTTAATAATACAAGGAATTTCATAATATGTAAGTTGCAAAATTATACCCAGGAATAAATTTCCTAAAAAAAAAAATCCAGAGTGACTGAATATGATTTAGCAGTATATAAACATAGTTTAAATATTGTAACATAATAGTTCTCATAATAGTAGTAATAAGAATCAGTTCCCTGACAAATAGCTGTGCAATGCTATGTGGTGACATCATTGCATCACATTGGGGAGGGGGCATCCACAAGACCATCAGTTGTGTTTGTAGAGCATATACTTGAAGAAATTTAAAATGTATCAAGCATTTCAGACTTCTTTGAAGACTTTCTGCCACTCTGAATCTGTGGTGGATTCCCAGGCTGAGAAATATTAACCGTTCAAGTGGAATGTTTCCATTCTTTGTTAAAATCCCTCTTGAATAAAAAGTGCTTCCCTATCCTGTATGAATACTCTGAATAGAATGTGATCAAAATGCTGTAATCTGAATCTCAACAGGATGACGTTCCTTCACCATGTGTGCCTCAGAAATTTGTGTGCCAGTGCTGTATAGTTTATTGAAGAATATTTTCTTAGGTCTCACCTAGCTCTCACTGCTATGTAGCTTTAAGATCTGAAAAAAATCAACATTAACACTGTAGCATCACCTGTCTGGATGCAAGTGATTGCTTTATGTTACTTGTGCTGCTTTGATATAATAAACCTACCTACCGTATTTAATTGTTGTCCTTGCCTTAATTTTTGAATTGTTATTCATTAATCCACCATAAAAGAAAAATAGTTTAATTTTATTTATAGAATTTAACATGACCAGGTTAGAGATATCAACCACCTTTCCATCATGGGATGCTTTCCAGCAATACATTACAAGTAAATTTTAAGTGGGTAAATGTCCTAATATTTGGTACATCTCCTATATACAACATACAGAGTATCAGGATGTGAACAAACTCAGTTATGCTCCTTAAACAGTTCTAACATTTATTGAAAATGGCGATTAATAGTGTCCTGAAAAAGTCTAGATGTGAGTCCAGAAAATGTATTTTCAGAGTCATCTTGCATCCTATATCATAGTATGCTTTGAACATAAAGAAACTGTTTCTTTCTAATATGAAGATTTTGTGGCCCTTCACAATCTCTTCATAACTACTCTCATTTTGTTGCCCAAAAATGTTTTCTGCAACTAACTTGAAATGTGTCCATGCATTAGTTTCCTTTTGGTTTAGAACTTGTTCAAATTTGGGATTGTTCGTTAACATTCTCATTTCTGACCCAATGAAAATGCCTTCCTTTATTTTTGCATCGCTTATTTTTGGAAATTTTTCTTTCAAATACTAAAACCCTGCTTCTTCCTAATTCCATTGCTTTTATAAAGTTTTTCATGAGTCCAAGTTTTGATGTGTGAAGTAGTCGCAAATAGATTTTTTCTGTCTCTACCAATGGTGTATATGTTTAACATTCTTTTCTCTGGATGTGAAATGCATATGCAAAGGCCACTGTTTTACAACATAATGGTTACTCCTGGTCCTGCTGTCCCATTCACATAGGAAGCAACAGTACTTAGTGTATCCTGTTTGTAACCCAAGCAGAGTGGCAATGACTTAAAGATTGGTACAAATGATCCACTTGTAGGTATCATAATTAATGTTTCCCAGCACTATTTTCATGTTTTTGTATGTTTCCTTCATAGTAACAATGGGTTATTGAGATGGATGGATGGGTATAAGCCCCCATTGTGAAGAACAGCTTTCAGACTGGATTTTGACAAAGTCTCCATTCAGAATGGTGTGTGTTCAATGCCATAGGACTCCCTATGTTAGTACAAAAGATCAGTTGTTTCACTTTCACTGAAACAACTGATGTAATCACTTTGATGGTGTCTGAAATATGTGACCTTAGTTCCTTCAACTAGGAGATTCTATTCTTGCAGCTGTGACACTAACAAGCATGACCTTTTGTAATAAAAATTAAATACTCTTACTAGATCATTCAATTCCTCTTGGGTGATTAAGCGTGGATCATCATTGATTTCAAAATCATGTTTTGTCAGATTTTTCTGTCTCTTCACAACTACTCTCATTGTCTGCGGGTGTTGAATGTTTGGGTACTGGAAAATCAATAGAATGAGGTACTGGTCGCAAAACCAATGTAACATTTGAATACACAATGTGCTTATTTTTTGATGAAAATCCCGACACTTTTATAAGACAAAAATAAGCCGGTAAAATGATTGGTTGGCTCTCTCAAAATCATTGGACCAGACAACTTGCACAAAATAAACTGATAATTGTGTTTTTCATAACAGGTCTCCATCACCCCCCCCCTTTCCCTCTTTTGCTGGTTGGGAAATTGATCATGTAGTTCTGACTCGAGATACAGCAAACATATAGTTTTGGGATATTGTTGAATTACAGAGCTAGTGATTATGAGAAACTTTAATAAGTTGCTGGGAGTTTAGTATGCCATGTCATAAAAATTTTCAAAGGAAGAATGTTAGCAGTGCATAGGAAATGATCAAGGGATGTTTGAAGGAAACAGCATCAGGCTTGCATACTTATTGCCAGGAAAATAAATCAGGCAGAAACTGGACGACTTGAATCATAAGTGAGATCTGTGGGGGGGGGGGGGGGGATTTTGTGGAAGGAATATAAAATGAAATATGATCAAGTGCTGAGCATTACACAATACAGGCAGGAAGGGTAGGGGGGTGTCCAGTATGATGAAGATAAAAATCAGGAGAGGAAATAGCCATGCTTTCCAAAGTAAGACATTTGAGGCTGGGTAAAAAACAGGAGTTGAAGTTCAGTGAAATACTGCAAAAATGCTAAAGTAACATAGAGGACCACTTTTAGGTTGAGAACACATTGAAATATAAAGAAAGATAATAATGAAAGTTATCTTTCTTTATAAGGATTTGATAAGATCATATATGAATCACTATTTAGATTTGGTTACCTGAATGTATTGGGATGAAGTGGATGAGATGCAGAAGTTGAGTTCCAGAATTTGGTTGAGAGGCAAAAATTTAGGAACTTGTTTTTATGTAACTCCCACCCACGAAAAGTTGTAAACCTATAGTATATTGGAACTGTGGATAAGTTTTAATTTACTTTTTTTGTGTTTCCTTTTTCTCCTTCCTATTATCTGGAAATTGTGCTCTAGAAACCACACATGCACTTTTTTTTTCAAGCTACTCTCTAAACCTCTAGTGAGCAGGGTGGTGGTAGTCTATTTTCATACAAGACATATATATATATATATATATATATATATATGTAGACTGTTCAATAAGTTATGACTATATTTATACAGAAAACAGATTACCTTTAATCGTCATCATTTACATGGTCTTTTTCGAAGTAACTACCATGAGACGCGATGCATTTGTCCCAACGTTGCGTCCACTTCTTATGAAAGTCATTTTTTTGAGAGTTCTTTCAAAACCGCCTCTGTAGTTTTGAAAGAACTTTGCCGAAAAGCTTTGTTGCTTTCGAAATGGCGGCCTCTTAGTGGTTTCTTGAGCTGAGGAAACAGCCAGCAATTGCACGGTGCGAGATCAGGACTGTATGGAGGATGTGGTAGGATATCTATGTTGTTCTTCTGCAAAACGTCCACTACACAACCAGCAATATGTAGCCTTGCATTATCGTGGTGCAATAAGAAGCCATTCTTCAGCAATGGATGCTTCCTTTTGACGTGCTGTACCATTGTCCGTAAAATATCCGCATAGTATGAGCCATTTACAGTATTCCCGGGTTCTACAGCGTGTTGGTAAACAATGCCTTCGTAGTCAAAAAAAACATTATGGTCATAACTTTACCAGCCAATTTTACAGTTTTTGCTTTCTTGGGGGTAGGCGAAGACGGATGCTTCCATTTACTGCTTTGTTGTTTCATTGTAGGGTCATAGTGATACAACCAAGCTTCATCTGCTGTAATGATCCGTTTTAAGAAGTTGTCGCCTTCTTGTTCCAGTCTTTCTTTCCATTCTGTGCACATATCCACTTGATGCTGCATTTGCTCCAGTGTCAAGAGTTTGAGAATCCATCGGGCGCAAACACGTTTCAGTCCCAAATGTTCAGCCATGATTGAGTGAACACTTCCCACAGAAATATTCAGGACAACATGCAGCTGGCGTACTGTAATTCTGCGATCCTCCTTGATGATAATAGCTGCTTTGTTGATCATTGTCTCTGTGATGCACGTTGAAGGTCTTCCCTCACATTCAAGATCTTCCACATTTTGCCTTCCTTCCTTAAAAGTTTTATGCCAGCGAAAAACACTTGCCCTCGACATTGCTTCATCGTGGAAAGCTTCGCGTATCATGTTAAAAGTGTCCGATGCCGATTTTTGCAAACGCACACAAAATTTAATCGCAAAACGCTGTTCCAAGGACACTTTCATTTCAATGACTGGTCGTGGCTCGTAGGTGCACCGAAACAAGCTTGCATTTAGTCACTTGACACTCTGGCACATCAGCCCGTATACACCATCTATCAACCTCTTTTGTTAATACAGACAGCAACATTTCTTTATTCCACAGAAATTAATATTGTGATAAGTGGTTTCGCGATAGTAAAATTAGTCTTATTACTTATTGAACAGCCCTCGTATATCAATCCTATATACAAAGGGTAGCAGAACCTGTAGCATGTCAAAGCTGTATGTGGGATGCATGTACAGCTTTGACATGCTGTGTGTGAAGACGAACGTCATCTTCAATTTGAAGACATTCATAGAACATCAGTACCCATGGCTAGATTTTAACTTACAGCCTGTTAGTCACCATTCAGCCAACCAGACTGGTATGATTAAAACATGTTCCAAATAAAGTTTTGTATGCTAGATGCAGAAGAAAATTTTAATTCCATAATGAGGTAATCTGCAAGGATGTGAGGAATAGAATGGTAGTTTTTTTTTTTTTTTAAGGATGAAATAGATTATCTGAGGTGATTCTGAATGAACATTCTCAAATTAATTTAAGGTGAGGTATGATAAGGCATGAATAATGCTTAGTATGGACTGCTGGATATTTCTTTGCACTTCATATAGATGCCCAAATATATTTAATATATATATATATATAACCACCAGCTCCTAGAAAATTCCAGAGATTCCTCATTCTCACCTGCTTTGATATGCTACAAATTCTGCTACCCTTTGTATATAGGATTGATATATATATATATGTCTTGTATGAAAAATGCTTAGTATGGACTGCTGGATGTTTCTTTGGACTTCATACAGATGTTCAAATATATTTAATATATATATACACACACAAGCCTGTCATATATATCCTATATACAAAGAACCTGCAGCATGTCAATGCTGTATGTGGGGGTGCAGGTGAGAATGAGGAAATATCTGGAATTTTCTAGAAGAGCTGGTGCCACCACCAGCTATAACCACCAGCCTGGTGGTCATAGTTAAACACTTCATGAGTAAGGCTGTTCAATAGGACAGAGGTAGGTCTGGTGCTGGACTGAAAAATGATGTTGGGCAGCTACTGCTCATGTTTTTAACAGACCCAGCTGTAAGTGGAGGAATGATGAATGCCAGTTCAGCAAAGCATGTCCATTGATTTTATTTGCAAATAAAATCATTATGAATGCAAACAGCTTTTAATTAGGTGAATGTGAAGTATGTATGATTACTGTGCAAGGTTTTTAAAGTAAAGTATCATCAGTTTAGAAGCTCAGTGAGCAAAAGCATTTATGGGATCACATACACAGGTGACCATCTTGGTCTGCTGCACAATACTTGGGTAATGAATTATTTACTAAACATTAAGAAAATGGCAGATGAGAATGATTGAGTTTCTCACTAAAAATCTAAGCTAGATTAATTTCACTCTTGTAACTGGCTTATTTCCTGGGACTGTTATAAGTTACTACTTTTAAACCTGTTTCTTCCATCCCTCTCTGCTTAAAATACATGTAGGCTGCATACTCTGAAAACAAATCAAGGTGTAGCTTTAGAAGGCCATGCTTTTTAAATCAACTCCTCCCATAGTCCTGGGGTTGTGTATGCACCACTGCTTGAGATCATCTCCAATATCATTAGCATTATTATATGATTATTTCCTTACCATCTGCATTTACTAAGATTGTTTTTCCATGTTTGCTAGGCAGCAATAAAATTATCATGGATTTCCTTTTGCCTGTTTGGCTAACTTATTTTCATAAGTTTCACAATGGCTGTGATTCTCTCCTAGGCTGCTTTTTAATACTGCCCTTGAGCATTATCCATAGCATTCTCTCTTTAAGCAGCTCTTTAAATTATTCATCCATTTGATTCATGTGCAATTTATGTCTAACTCTAGAAACTGCTTCCATCAGATACCCTTTTCCATGCACTATTGTTTCCTTCATCATGCTGTTTCTCATGTCAAGACACTCTTGCTTTCTCAGTTTATTATAACCTGCCTTCGTTTCACACATATGTCCCTTCTTATTCAAAGCTGTTATATATATATATATATATATATATATATATATATATATATATATATATATATATATATTGTTATCTTTGAAGTGGAAACTACAAGATCTCTCACTAATTCGAGGCATAATGGTTACTACTTATAGACAGATCTTCAGATGCTATTACTAGAGTGAGTGTTCTTGTAATATCAAGTTCTTTCCATCATGTTTTACTTGATGTTGTTATCCCTGAGGTAATTCTATAAATTGCCTTTCTCTTGTCTAGTATGTTTTCTTCTTTTTCATAGTTGAAATTGCCACAAATTATATATATGTAGAAAGTTTTTTAACTTGGGTGTACTATGTTAAAGATACCAAGCAATTTTATAAGCTAGGTTTTAATCCTTTTTTTTTTTTTTCCAAGTAAGTCAAGTTTGCGCCTGCACGTAGTGCAAGTCTGAGGCAACTCGTGGTAAAGGTGGTGTAAGATCTGATCACTTTCCTTAGTATTTTCCCCTAATGCAAAGCACATCCCCTTGCGGAGATGTATGATGCTATGCATTAAAGGTAAGGGCCACTATGTGCAGGCACAAACTTTGCTTACTTGGGGAAAAAAAGGATTAAAACCTAGCTTATAAAATTGCTTGGTATCTTTAACATGCCACTAATTATAGTCCAGTATCCATATGGCCATCTTTCTGTGCAGTTCAGTCCTTTGCAAATATCTCATTAAACAGGCTCAAAGTAATTGCCTGTATTACTCATACTACCACCTCACCAACAGAGCTTTCTACTCCTCTGCAAACATTAGAAATACTACTTTCCTATGTTGTCCATACTCTATCAGCTAGGTCTCACTAATGCTAATAATTTTTAGTCTCCTTGCATCTACCATACCAAAAATTCCTTACCTTTAATCCTAATACTTCTGACATATTTGTGTATATGGTAGCTGATTATAAGGTTCATGAGTGTTAAGCAAAAAAAAAAAAAAAAAAAGCCAGTCAATCCTTCAAGAAATTTTTACTTTCATATTTTAAATACAAGCAATAAAAGTTTGCATGTAATGTCACTTGCCAGATTCCTAAGATACCTGATTTGTATTATAGTGCATGATTGGGACAGCTTGTGTTTGCAATTTCTTCTGGTTTTTGCTACATGACTTCAAATTCAAATTTTTGTTGTTTGCTTATGCTTTGAAATATGGATGAAAATAAGATATTCCTTACTAAATAATTTAAGCTGCATTTATGAAGTTTAGCAGCATAACATATCTGTGAAAAGAGTACATCCCCCCCCCCCGTTTTGCTTATTGATATGCCAGAATAAGGGTAAGGTAATAAAGAAAGGGTCAGATAATTGTAGGACTGCTCTAGAGATAAAAATGAAACTTTTTTTAGCAACTTCAAGCCTACAGTACGCAGGACATTGGTTGAGTACTGAATGAAAATGTTTCTGCCAACTGAAAGCATTCATAAACATATGGGGGGTTGGAATCCATAACCTCTAGGGATGGATATCAGAAATGCTAACCCACTCACAAATCAGACCATCATGGAATAGGAAATCATATAACTTGCTAAGTGATTTTACAAAGCAGATAGGTGAATACTCTATGAGAGGTGGGTGGGGGGGTATAGCACTTTTTATTATCCAAAGATAAGGTGCTCCTTTAGCTCTAACTTTTTTAAAGAGACAAGTATCTTTCAAGCCTTCACTTATGAGTCCAAATTATCAATGAATCACGGCTTTGCAGAGAAAAGTGTAGAAGACAAATGTTGCTATCTTATGGCTCTAATGATTAACAGTGAGCTCTAGGGTTCTAAGATCAATTTTTGAGATGGGTTAAAAATCCTGCCTACCAATGCCAAAGATAGACTAAATTAGGAACTGGTTGAAGAAAGGCAACAAAAAAAAAGTCAGTGACAAGAATTGAACCTATAACACAATAGATAAAAACACCATGTAAACATGGATACATAGCTACCATACTGAATTGTGATATTTAATATAATAATGAAAGGCAATAACTTAACCACCCAACCAACCATGATGTCTATAGACAAGGTTACCATGGATGTGAAGTGCATATTAAAATTGCAATACTATTGATATTACATTGAAATATATGATGGATACGAAGTGTATGTGGAATGATGTATTTATCCATATGGTCGGTTGGGTGGTTAAACAATACACTGAAATAATAATTCGCTTTTAAACCACCGATGAAAAGTATACTTAGCTCTTTTAAAGATTCATTCCTTCCCTTGCCCACCCATGTGTATACCAGGGTGCATACAATCCCCCAAACAAAAAAGAACACAAATGACATATCAAGTTTTTTCCCTTATGGAAAAGCAGGCCTTTTTGACCATGCACCATAGATTGAGTGGAAAGGTTCCCCCAGCCTTATATTGAACCAAAACTTGGTACAAAGGTAAATTCACGAAAACTTGTGAATTGCTTATCCACCAACCATATCTCAACAAAAAAATGATGGCTTAAAAGTCCAAAGGATTTAGATGGCTAACCTACAACCCACATAGTATCCAGAAAAACAAAAACAATTTTGCAAGCAACAATAACACACACACACATACTGGATACCAGGAAGAATAGAAATTTAATTTGATAATTATTTTATGGCTCTCTGGTAATGACCACTAATGCAATTTATTTATGGCTTATTTTCCCACCAGAGGTTCAGACTATGGTTAACAGTTCACCAAAGCAGTGATACTTGGTCCACTGTAGCATGTAATGCAGCTTGTGATCCTATATGCATACATGCCACAAGCACTGCATCCCAAAAAAAATCCTGTAGTATGCTGTGTAAAATGGGGTAGTACTGGGACCTGTATTGTTTAATCTTTATATATTAATGGCATTGTCAATGGATTGTAGGTGGATATTCACTTGTTTGTAGATGATGTGAAGGTGAGAAGGATTATTAGTAATAGTGCAGATGTGGTAACCCTGCAAGAGGGACTGAACAGATGGGCAAATGAATGGGGTATGTCAGTTTAATTCAGCTAAATAAATGTAAAGTCTTGAAGTTTGGGATACATCAATGGGAGGTTGCATACTCTGTTGGAGGAAGTGGGGGACAGGGGATCTAGAGATAATAATTGATAGAAACCTGAAATTCAGGGAACACATTGCAAGGTGGTGAAGGTAACCCAGAGGATTGCTGCAATACTGAAAAGGATTCTGACCTACCTGCAGAGATAAAAGTTGTTATTCCATTGTATAAAGCCCTGATCAGACCACAGCTGGACTATTGTGTTCAAATTTGGTCCCCAGGATTTGAAGCGGATAAATTAACTGTGGAAAGAGTGCTGAAGTGGATAACGAGGATGATAACATTGATAATCGACCACATTCTCTGCATAAGGATAGTATTTGAATGGTATGTTGGAGAAATTTTTATAGGTGGTGCATAATAATTGATTCGTCTAGCGCAGGGGTGTTCAACCCATTGATCGCGGAGCGATTTTTGGTCGATCTCTTGTGTATTCCTCCTTTCAAATTTAATTAAAACAAAATATTTTATTTATCATTATTTTGCATTATTTTTAATTCACTTTAAGTGTATTGTTATTGTTTATTCATTTTTTGTTAAAATTGTCAAATCAGTAATTTTCTTATAAGTCCAAGTGAATGAATTGATTTGGATCAGTGGAAGTCAAACAGCGAGCCGAGTGAATACGATTATAAGCAAAGCAAACTCGATTGTAGCTTAAATATTAAATATTCCAAAGCACATTACATCGGTTTTTTACTTAGGTTAAGTCCCTTGTGAATATTGTAAAAAATAAATAAACTTTGTTTGTCTCGGTATAGTTTGTATTAGATGTTTTTTTAAATAACTCTTTTGAAGCTAACTGTATATACTGCTTTAATAAGAATATGTTAGAGTGTTAAAGGCAATGTTTTTGTCGCCGAAGCTGTACATGGCAGCATTAGAAAGATTGTTATTGAAACTTGTATGTATGAGAAAGGCTTGCAGGCTCTAAGTGTAAACATCTCCGAAGTCAGTCGGAAAGAGTTCAAACAACTTTCAGATGCCGGCAACTTACAATCAAAAGAAAGCGGAGGAGAACAAAAGGCGTGCGGAACTTGAAACTTAAGATGAAAGACTCATACCGATTCTTTGGGGGTTGCCAAACTTCATGGGAAGTCTCAGAGGAGTCCTAATAAAAAGGGACTGAAGCATGCAGAAGGGTCCCGGTTCCAGAATTGCTGTCAGAGAGGAGGCCGCCTGGTCCAGAGTCGCCGTCAGAGAGACTGCCCGAAACTCCGCGTTGCTTGAGAGAGGAGTTTCCCGCTTTAAGAAAGGAGCTTCTCGGTTCGAGACACTCCTTTCTAGAGAGAGACTACTTCTAGGCTGCAGACAAGGTTTGAAATTGCCGGAGAAAAGTTTCCAGGTCAGGTTAATGTCAGACATTCACCAGTGTGTTGCGTTTTCATTACAATTTGATGAATCAAACGACTTCACTGATATTGCTCAGTTAATGGTATTTTAAGATTATTCAAGTAAAGAAGAATTTTTGAATTATACCATTATTGGGAAGGACTAGGAGAGAAGACATTTTTTTTTGGCATTTGATGAATTTGTGAAACAACACAAACTTACGTTTTTAAACTTGTGTCTATTACTACTGATAGTGCTCCTGCAATGATAGGTAATAAATCAAGCTTCATTTTATTATGTAAAAACGATGACAAATATCCAAATTTTTTTAACGTACCACTGTATTATTCACCAGCAAGTACTGTGTAGTAAAAGATTAAACACAAAAGATGTTTCGGATATTACATTTAAAATTGTAAATTCTGTTCAAGGAAAAGCCCTGTAATGGCATTTATTTAAATTACAGGCAGATGATGATAGGGAACTTCTGTTGTACAATAATGTTTGCTGGCTCAGCAGAAGTCAATTTTTAGAAAGATTTCTTGTATTAACGATATAAAAATTTTTCTTGATGAAAAAGGAGATATTTATCCACAATTCAGTGATAAAAGATGGTTGTTACACTTATCATTTTTAGTAGCTTTCTGTACGAAATTAAGCAATTTAAATTTAGAGTTACAAAGCAGAGATAAAAATTTAATTGACATGTTAAGTTCAATAAAAACTTTCAAACAATACTTACTTTTATTAAAGAAAAATATAAATGACCGCAAATTTAAACATCTCCCATATTTATTAAAATTTTTTGAACAAAATCAAGAAATGTTTCGCTATGATTTAAAATAATTTATTCGTGAAATAGAATTAGTTGAGGAAGAAATAAATTCAAGATTTAAATATTTTAATACAACTGAAATGATTTCATCTTTTATCAATAGTGCATTTCAAGAAAACTTGAACATCACAGAAATTTCAAATAAAATTAGTTGGCTATTTAATATAAACCAAGCTGAAGTAGAACTTGAGGTAATAAACATTCAGAATAGTTTACATTTAAAATCAATAAACAATGAAATCATTTGGAAGTATGCACATGAAAAATTCCCAATATTAACTGATATTGCGCGATAAATAATGTCGTATTTCGGATCGACATACTTGTCAAAATCCGCTTTTTCAAATATGGCTGTCATAAAAAATCAATTAAGAAACCAAATTACAAATGACCATTTGGATGATTGTCTGCGATTGGCCACTTCTTCATATCAACTTGACTGAAAATATTGCGAGGTCCAAACAATGCCAAACTTCACATTAACTTTTTTTTTTTAATCAACCAGCATTTCCTGTAACTTGTGAGTTTGTAATCAATCTGTTGTTTTTTCTAACGTTGGTATTCCAAAGTAGAGAAATATTTTCTTCCAATATATTTGTTGTTGTTTTTTTGTTGTATTAAAATAATTAAAAGTGATAAATAAATTTTTAAATATACAAAGTTTTTAGTTGCGTATTTTTTTTTTTTTTTTTTTAGTTATTTATTTGTGCGTAATGAGATATCAGGTTGGGGAAAGAGCATAGATCGCCGAATAACTTATTATACATATACAGGGTGTCCCAAAATTCACGCAAGAAGTAATGTTGATAGAAAACACAGGTTTTTAATTAAAAATTGTAATTTCTTATTGATTCATAAAGTATACAGTATAGGGTTATGCATGGAATAGCATATCGGGTAAATGGCCTCCACGGCTTTGCTGGCACATACGCTCTCTTTTGTGGAAATTTTCCATGACCGTTTTGCATAAATGTGGCTGAATTTCGTTGATACAGCGCTCAATTTCCTCCTTCAAGGCGTGGGTGGTCGTGGTCTTGTTGGCATAAACCTTAGATTTCAAAAAGCCCCAAAGAAAAAAGTCCAACGGCGTTAAGTCGCATGATCTGGGTGGCCAATTCTGATCACCAAAACCGGAAATTACACGACCAGGAAATGACTCGTGCAGTAATTTAATTGTTTCTCTAGCTGTATGGCATGTGGCACCGTCTTGTTGAAACCACATGTCGTCCACATCCATATCTTGCAATTCAGGCACACAAAAAACTGGATTATCATGTCGCGATAGCGAGCACCATTAACTGTTATTGCCTTACCAGCCACATTTATGAAGAAGAATGGACCGATGATATACCTCCAGCCCAAAATCCGCACCAAACAGTGATACGTTGTGGATGTATTTGTTTCTCAACAATCACTCGTGGATTTTCTGAACCCCAAAGCGACAATTTTGTCGATTAACGAAGCCATCAAGATGAAAAGGAGCCTCATCTCTGAAGATGATTTTGTTCGAAAAATAAGCATCCACTTGTTGTTGTTCCATAATCCATTCAACGAACTCTTTGCTGTGTGTGGTCAGTAGGCTTCAGTTCTTGAGTCAATTGAACTTTGTAAGCATAAAGATGCAAATCTTTCGTGAGAATAGGCTGTAGAGAGCTTCTCGAAATGCTCAATTCAAGATCACGGTGCCAAATTGATGTTCCTGGATTCTCAGCAACACTCTCACGAACTGCTTCGATGTTTTCTGTTGAACGACTTGTTGAAGGACGGCCAGAGTATATAAGATCACTAATTGTTCCAGTTTCCTTGAATTTTTTAATTAATCTTTTCACAGTTGAAGTTAAATCATTATTCCGACCATATTTTGTATGAAAATTGCCAACTGTAGCTGCCAAACTTTCATTATTTTTAAAATATTGCTCAACAATGAAAATGCGTTGTTCTTTCGTGTAGCGCTCCATTTTTAATAACCCTGAACTGTCACGCTGTCTTTTTTTTCTCTCGTTGGCAACACTTTACAGCACAAATGGCGCTAAATTTAAATCTTGCCTGAATTTTGGGACACCATATAGAAAAGTAGCTCGCATAGTAAAAAAGGTTGAACACCACTGCTCTATAGCTATGTAATTTATTACCATTTTAGCAATAAGTTGATACAGTTGCCTGAAATATTCTCTGCCTGCATTTTTAATTATTATTATATCATATTTACACCCTCTGTTCAAAAACAAACCGAACTTTTCGAAAATAGAAGAAACTAGTGGTGCCACGTATATTTTTCTTGTCAAAAGTGGCTACCTTCATTAGTGTTGTGTCAACTGTTTATGATATTTGTTTCATTAGAAGCCGGGTTATAGTGCCAAGAGTGACTGTGTTTTGTCGAACGGTCGGAAAATGAGTTTCAAACAGAGAGCTGCGATTGACTAGTGTTAAACTTGGTAAAATTTTTACCGAAACGCATCAAATGCTTCAAAAATCATACGGTGATGAATGCTTATTGCATACTCAAGTTTACGAGTGGTTTAACCGATTTCAAAGTGGTGAAACTCTTGAGGAGAACGAAACACCGGGCTATCCAAAAACGACTGAGCGAAGTAATCATCCAAAACGTGCGTGATTTCATCAAAGAAAACTCGAAATCGTCCGTGAGATTGAAGATGAATTGGGGATTCCAAAATCAACTGTGCAGAACATTTTGACCGAGAGTTTCGGCCTTCGTAAATTGAATTCGCGATTTATTCCCCACAAGTTGACCGACGACCAAAAAATATGTCGGATTGAACACTGCAAGGAACTCATTAAAACCACTCGTAAGGACTCAAACTTTCTTGAAACGATCGTTTCTTAACAAAACGTGGTGTTTTGAGTATGAGCCTGAAACAGTGCTGAGTAGCACTCTGTTGCTGAGTAGAACACCAGAAGAGGGACATCTGAAAAAAAAGTCGCTTGGAGAAGTCAAAAGTAAAGATAATGCTGATTTGTTTCTACGATTCCAAAGGCATTATCCACAAAGAATTCGTTCCGCCTGGCCAACCGGTCAAAGGTGAGTTTTATCTCGAAGTTTTGAAGCGATTAATAGCGAGAATTCGTCGCGTACGGCATGACTATCGTGATGGAGGCAGCTGGTCACTTTTGCACGATAATCTACCATGTCATCGTTCGAACATTGTGAGACAGTTTTTGAACAAAAACCGTTTGTGTGTTGGATCACTCGCCGTATTCACCTGATTTAGCACCCTATGACTTCTTTCTCTTTCCCCCGACTTCATTTGCCGATGAAAGGAAAGCGATACACCATTGAAAACGTTCAAGCGGCAGTAACCACGACCCTCAACAGTATCACAAAAACCATATAAAAAAACTCATTTAACGAATTAATTGACCGTGCCAAAGTATATAAGCTGAGGGAGAGTATATTGATTGAAATAAATGATTTGAATAATTATAATTGGGCTGTGTTTTATTTTCTATCAAAAGTTCCATTTCTTCTTGGACAGAAGGTGTACTCCTGGCACTTTATTGCTCTTCAGTTTTGTAATAGCTGCTTCGACTTCAGTAATTGTAGGTATTGGTTCAATTGCTTCTAAATCTAAATATTCTCTTTGACTCTTTATTTTGTCCATATCCTCCAACTGATCATATATTAGGATTGCATAGTTCCTGAAAATGCTCTAACCATCTTTCTAATCTAATATCATTTCATTCTCACTCAGTATTATAACGATGTTGTTCTAGGATGAAAGTCTTTCCGGCTTCTGTTTGACTTTTGATAGAAAATCCTACTTTTAGTTATGTTTCAGAAATATTCCAGTTTTTTAAGTTCCTCCTTATAGTATTTCTTCTTTCTATCCGAATGCACACTTTTTTCTTCCTTTCTGATCATAGGACAGTACTCTACAGCTTTAGGAGTGCGGTTTCTTTGCTTTATTTGTCTGTATGCCTGTTTTTTTTTAACTAAAATTACAGTCACGTTCATATTCTCCATTGAACCAGTCCTCATATTCACCTCTCCCTTTTTTCCTAGTGCCATATCTGCTGTTGTCCTTATGACAACCTTAAGCGTTTCCCAGTCATCATTAACATTCTTACTATCAGTTAAAGTAGATTAATTTTATTATTATTATTCCTGACACCTCCGAGGACTCCTTGCGGGAGTACACCTACAACTGTCTCAACCACTACACCGAACTTCTACTACGAATCGTCTCCATCAACGCCATCTACCACCACAACTGGTATTCTATGTCTGTAAATTGCGTGTGTTCCGAAGGCCCGATTTGTCTGTATGCAGGATGAAAAACCCGAGTTTCCGGGAGAAAACCCTGCTACCTCCGTATGTGATCGGCTAACTCACCTTCAATTGAAAATCGTCCAGATAAAGATTCCTCCCCTCGCGACGAGAATCGAACTTAGGCCTATTCCAATCGAAGGGCGCAATGTACCGTCGTTCTTCCAATTGTGCTACGGAGGCGCTTTCTTCAGTCTGAAGATTCCTTCAGTCTTATGTTATTAAACTTTCTTTCATGGGGTTTATACATTTCAGATTCTGCTTTTAATCTTTGCTATTACTGGACGGTAGTCAGAGTTAATATTTGCCCCTATATATCTAGCATCTATCAAGATGTGATTAATTTGTTTACATCTGGAGACTTCTAGTTCATTTTATGAATGTTTTTATGATGAAACATTACCACCAAGAACCATGTTTCATGAAGAAGAAAAGTTGATCAATGTGGTCCCATTATCATTGGACTCATTATATGAGCTATATTTCTCAATGGTCAGCCTATGTATCCTCTTTGATTCTCTTAGCAAATTCAAATCACATATAATTTTAATACCCCTTCGTAAGCATTCCCCATAGATCTTGTCTAAATCATCAAAAAAAGATTTTTTTTCAGCATCATTCATTTCTTCAATTGGAGCATGTGCACAGTAAAAACTGGCTAAAAATCCTCCCTTGATTCGTAATCTATACATTTCAGGCGAGTTTACTTTGAAGTCCATGATAATAGGTTTTATCCTCTTATTTACAATTAAGCCTGTATCAATCATGTGATCTTTCTTTTAGCATATTCTATAGAATATGCTAAAATAAAGATCTTCATAGAATTATATATTCTATAAAATATATGATTCTTCTTTTCTATGATCCCTGCTCCTATCACTCTCATCTCTTGTACAGCAGTAATATCTATCATGTATTTATCGAACTACTCCAGTAGCATTCTTAGGAGTCCAGACCAGTAAAGAGGAAGCAAGTTCCATGATCCAAGTTTTAAATCCTTAAAATATTTGCTTTTTTGTCATTGTTTAGTGCGTCCAGCAGTTATTGTTTCCTCAAATTTCATGACAAGCTAATTATTTCAGAGTGGAGTGTCAGCCCCATGCACAACCCACTGATATCCTGTAGGATCAATGTTTTCTGTTGGGGTTTGTCTCCTTTTGCTTTTTTTTTTTTTGAATTTAAAAATTGCTTTTTTACCTTTGCATAACTTAACAGTCAAAAGTTTACCCAGGACTATTGACAGGGCATGCATCTATCAGGCTTGGTAGGAATAAATGGTATTCGCTGAGTTTTAATAGTATCTATCTCTCAGCAAGATGTATATAAACATGAGACCACATACTACTCCTTTGACTTCCCAAAATAATTCATTAGATGTAGAATTTTTGGCTGTGTACATATTCACATGAAACTATTTGTAAGAACGTGGCTCTTATTTTAGTAATTGATTTTCATATTATAATCAAGTGGTATTTAGAATAAGAAAGGTAGAAATTAGCCAAAGCACTAGTTTTATATAAGATAGTGTTCAAACCAGTTTTAACTTATTGATCTTAGAACTGGGTTGGAAACAAGAGGTAGATCAAGAACTAGAGACCACTGATATGAGAGTTCTGAGAAAAATGAAAGGAAATCTACTGATGACATTAATGGAAAAATCATATTAAGAAGAAACTTAACATTCGTAGCATTTAAAAATGTTTGAGCACACCTAATCAAGATGGTGTAACGAGATTGGGAGAGGAAAGTTAAGCAAAACATGTTTGTTGACAGGATAAAGACCTAAAGGATATACGATTGATAAAGTTGAAGAGGGCTCTAAGATCAGACAGTACTAGACATATAATTTGGAGGGAAATTATTGGTGGTCATCATCCTTTCAGAGATTTAGGCCTAGAGGCCTGTTCCAGTCTCATTTCATCTCTTCTGTGGTCATTCCTGACTTCTATATATCCTCCAACTGGATGATATCGGAATATATTTTTGGGTAGTCTTGAACTGTCTTTCTTTTGATATGTTAAATGCACTTCTTTTGATATTCATGTACTTTGTCCATTACTGCGTCTATTTTTAGTTCTTTTATTTGTGTACAGCTTTTTTTTGTCCCAGAGAATGCAGCCTGCTGTCCTTTGCAGGAGTTTCATTTCTCCGGTTTCTATTCTTTTTTCTTCTGCAGTTTTTATAGTCCATAATTCAGTTCCGTACAGTAAAAAAGGTCTTAACAAAACTTTTCTTCCTTCTCATCTATTCCTTAGGATAGGTAAAGTCTCCTAATGGGTGTTTTACAACAAATTAATGCAGCCGACTCATCACCTCCGCTGAGGGTAAGTATTTATGACTGTAACCCATGTATGTTTACAGCGATGGTTTATCTGTTCTGAGGGACAAAAAAAAAAAAACCTTGCTTTCAAAGGGATTTGTCTACACCAACTGAGATAAAAAGGCTTACCAATAATTTAAAAACTGTTATTCTTGCATGCTTTGAACTTGGCTAGTAGATAGATTATGGAGAGTAAGTTAGCAGTTATGTTAACTTGTGAAGTGCTGTTATCATGTTATCCTGAATATCCCTTTGGGAAATATATCAAGAATTTAATGAGAAGTTGCATATGGATTGTTCAAGGATAGTGATGTGCTGAGCTTTGTGTGGAATGCAAAACTCAAGGAAAGTATACTGTGTAAAATGAATAATATGTGGTGGCATGAGTAAGAGTTGGCTGCTTATTTACCCAATGATAGTTTACAGAGCAGAGGAGAATAAAACACAGCAGAATAGAATTTCACACTGTGAGTGTGAAAAGTGAATGTCACAAGACTATGTTGTATAGTTAATTAAAAATAAATAAACAAAAATGATGATATTCCAGAGTCCTCTCTTAACATTCTTCCTGACTTCATATTAAGCAAACAATCATGCATTACTCAAATTACCACTCATTGTATCCGTGATGCTATGAGTGGTAATTTCAGTAATGCATGATTGTTTGCTTAATAGGAAGTCAGGAAGAATGTTAAGAGAGGACTCTGGTATATCATCATTTTAATGTTAATTGATTGGATAAAGAATAAAAAAAATAAAAAATCAGTTAGCGCCTTTTATCCCCTTATACGCAGAACGATACTGTTTTGATGGGTGAAGCATAAATGCGTTTCATATTTCCCTCCATCTGAAAAGAAAAGTTCTTTGGGTGGAGAATTATTGAGCTTTAAGCTCGCCCTGAAAGGGCAGTGAGATTAACTGTGTTAATCTCAGGTGAGCATAGAATTGATTTGGGTCTCTTGTATTTGCAGAAATCTGCTTCATTATAGTCTGAAACTTGCTTGATCAGTGGGTTCGGATGATTAATTGTCTTGATGAAGAACTTTTCAGCTAGATCGTGAAGGAGAGATATGACGTAAAGAATGTTGACGTCTTTGTGAATTTGGGAGTTTCTGATAAACAACGGAGCATCCAAACTCATTCTCAGACATTTGTTCTGTATTCTCTGCAGTTTTTGAATATTTGTTTTCGAAGTATGACTCCATGCAGGAGATGCGTGAATGATGACTGGGCGTATTACCATCTTGTATATGAGCAGTTTGTTCTGAGTATCGAATTTACTTTTTTCTGTTGATCATGTGGTAGAGCTGCGCTATTACTTTGGATGTCTTTGAACTTATGTGTTGTATATGATTAGTAAATTGTAGTTTTTTATCGAGAATTACTCCGAGGTATTGGACTGTATTCTGCCATGGGATTTTAACACCTAGTAAATGTATATATTCCTTGATTTGAGGATTTTTTTCTAGTGAACAGTATGACTGAACTATTCTGTTGATTGGATTGGATTCTTCAGTCCATCAACCATTTCTCTAATGTGTGATGTCTTTTGACAGCTAGTTTGTGGCTGAGAGATCTTGCTAATAATGCAGTGTCTTCAGCATATAATGCAGTGATTGTTGAGCTTGGGTTTTGAGGGATATCGGCAATATAGATAGGAAACAGTAAGAGGGCCAAGAGTGAGCCCTGCGGCACTCCCGCCAGAACTTTGCATCTGGTTGATACAGTTTCATTTATTTTGACTTGCATGTATCTGTCTCTGAGGTAAGAGTGAATAATTTTAACTAGATTAGTAGGCATGTTGAATGTGATGAGCTTGTAGAGAAGACCCTGATGCCACACCTTATCAAAAGTCTTTGCAGCATCTAAAAAGACTGCAGCTGTATGAAGGTTCTGGTTGAAGCCTCCGGTGATGTATTCGATCAGCCTGTGAATCTGCTGAACTGTGGAGTGGTTTTTTCTAAATCCAAATTGCCCATTTGGGATTATACGTAGTTGGTCCGTTTGTGATTGAAGCCTAGTAAGGACTATTTTTTCTGCGATCTTTCCAAGGTTAGACAGAAGACTGATAGGTCTGTAGCTTTCAGGGAGTTGGGCGTTTTTTCTAATCTTTTTGATTGGTGTGACATCTGCTATTTTCCATGATAAAGGGAAATACTGGAGTCTGAGGATGGCATTAATTATGTTGACGAGATATACAATGGGTTTTCTGGGGAGTAGTTTAATTATTTTGTTTGTAATTCCATCTGAAACTGGAGCTTTATTATTGTTCTGGTGGGTTATAATGTTCATAACTTCTTTTGGAGAAGTGGGTGTGAGAGGTTCTAGGTCATATTTTTGTTGTGTTATGCCTGCCTAACTCGGCGGTGAATCTTGTAGATGAGATTGATGTTCAAATTTTCATATGAGGGGTTGCATTGAATTTCCAAGCTGTCGGCCAGAGCCTCTGCCTTTTCCTTGTCAGTATGAGCTATTCCTTTCGTGGTTTGAATTGGGGATAAAAGTTATCTTTTAGTGCGGAAGGTTCTCAGAAACTTCCAAATGGAGTTGTCTTCTGGGTTTAATTTCGTTAGCTTAGATTCCGATTCTTGGTTTCGATGATTTTGGAGGGCTTCTCGGATTTGTCTGTTTAATTTATTCAAATTTATTTTATCTTGAGGGGGCTCTTGTGTTATGATACCTCGTTCTGGTTTTGTTTTTCAGTCTGATTAAATCCATGATTTCCTCAGGGATCCTACCATTTGGGTGAAAGACTGTAGTTTGGGTAATTGACTTTATTGCATTTTTGATTTGACTGGTAAGGTTGTTTGCAGCCAATTCTATATACCAAGTTGAAGCAGAATAGGGTTGTGATCGGACGAAAGTTCATTTATTGTTTCCAGCTGATATTGCTATCTGATGTTTTTGAGGACGACTGTGTCAAGTACATCTGAACTTCCAGTTGAGCTGTGATGGGTGGGCTCTGTGGGTCCAGTTACAACAATAGAATGTTGTGTTGAGTAATGATTTAGAGTTCGAACTTTGTCGTTGATCGTGGAGCTATGCCAGGCTGTATGTTTGGCGTTAAACTCACCAGCCATGATGATGGAGTCTGTGAAGCCGAGAATGGAGTCCAAGTCAGATACCAGCAATGGAATGCTGGGTGAATTATATACAGTATAGATTTTGATATTGCCAGCATTGTTGGTATCAACTTCAATGCCTGTTATCTCTAGGTTCTTGGTCTGGGGATTGGCCAGAACATTGTGGCTTAGGTAGTTTTTAATGTGTATAGCTGTTCCTCCTCCGCTGCTGGTGAGTCTATCTGTTCTGTACATAATATAGTTCCGTAATTTGGGATTATTAGCTGGCCTGAGATGTGTTTCATTTACCAGTATTATGACAGGATTGTGTCTGTGAGAGAACTCTTGCAGCTCCAGAATTTTGTTATTTAGTCCGTTGGCATTCCATGCAGTGATCATGAGAGATTTGGGATGGAATTTTCTTTTATTCATTATTGAGGGCTGTCAGAATTGAGTGGGTACCTTGTAGGAATCTTTTCGTGGAGGATGGCGAAGGATTCGTCAAACTGAATTCTTGTAACATAGTAGCTACTGAGGCAGTTAGTACTGATGTTAGATTTCAGCTTATATGGTCATGAGATGGAATAGCCTTTGTTCGTGCTGCTTCTGCATACGTTTTAGGCATTTGTTTCCTTACTTGAGTTGTCGAGCTGGAGATAATTTGGACTGGGATGTGACTTGCACGGCTGTCTTGAGCATCGCTGAAATGTGTTAGAAGGGTAGTTTTTCCTGACCCTCGTTTATTTGGGTGTGTAATGCATCCCTTGTAGTTAATGGGGTGAGGTCCTCCACAATTGGCGCATATAGCTGGAGTGGATCTTGGTTTTGTACACATGACGGTCTGGTGGCCCTCGCCACATTTTCAACACCTGTAATATGCCTTGCAAAGTTTTTGGGCATGGCCAAACCTTTGGCACCTATGTCACTGCCCAGCTTTCGACTTCTTCCTTAGTGGTTCAGTAGAAATTCTGAGGCCACATATCGTTGTCAGTTCATAAATCTCTTTCTGTGTCTTATCAGTTTCTACGAGTGCCAGTGGCATTGGCCGTTTATCTGCGCTGAGCATCCTGCTCACTTTCACTGGTGTTAGGCTCCGACTCATAAGATCAGCAGTGATTTCTTCACAGGTGACACCCTCAGTCACTCCGTGAAGCACTACCTTGAGATTCTTCTCACTGGGTAAAGCAAAAGTGTGATATGGAAGACTTTTGTTGTCCATTAATCTTGTCAGCTGTCTGTAGTCAGTGACTGAAACTGGCTGGATTTTGACTCCATCTTGATTTTTAACCCAGGAATACGAGATTTTATGTTCCCTAAGGGCTGATATGACAGTGATCCATTTGGCCTTGTCCCTTAGTATTACTGGTGGAACCTTTTCGGTGTTCCTCGGGACATCTAATGTTGGTATGTCTTCATCCATCTGTTCTTCTATGGTTCTTCCTTTTTAGGGAGTAGGCGAGGCCTTTTATACCCTATCTAGCGTTTGGAGATTGAGTGGACAGTTCAATCTCCACCGGTAGCCAATTAGAGATAGCTGGATCATGTCTATCACTAATTATAGCAGCCACCGATGAAGATTTCAAGATGGAAAACAAGTGCTGCCATCTCTTGGTACCAAACCGTAACAAGATATGTTACTGTCTTGAATAATGTGGGTACTACAGTTGATTTTCTTGAGTTTACGGAATAAAAAACTCGAGTGTCTGGGAGGAAAAACCTGCTTGCCCGTGCCAGATATCGACTAACTCGGGATTCGGTCGAAGAAAGGCTTAGAAAAAGTTCCTCCAGTCGTCGACTACACGTGAACTTAGGTCTGACTTCGAGCGACGAAGCAAGAGCCACTTCCACTGAGCTACAAACCTCTGAATGGATAATGGCATTAAGAATTAAGAGAATTAAGGCCAGTTAAGTTTTGCAACATGTGAGGTTTACATTTTGATCTGTAAGTACCTCAATCGGAATATCATACCATCTGGACTGTGTTTCAGAGAATTCTGTGTAGTTGTGAATTTTTATTATGTATATTTATTTAAAAAATCTACTCAGCAGTTTTGTATACTAAATCTTAGTAGTGAGATCCTGTGTGGCTCAATAAAACTGGTGTTTGTGCTGCTCAGTACTAAACCACCCAAAGATAGACTTAAATTCAACTCTAGTCATCAACTAACTATAAGAACTTTTTCTATGCCTTCTTTCAACTGGTTCCCGGGTTAGTCGATCTCTGACACGGGCAAGCGGGTTTTTTCTCAGGAAACTCAGGTTTTTTTCCCCATAAAATCAATAAAATCGATTATAGAACCCACACTATTTAGGACATTAAAAATATTGCGTTAGGGTCAGGGACCAACGAGATGGCGGTACTTGTTGAGCCGTCTCTTCACTGCGGACTGGTTAAATTAGTGATAGCCTTGGGCCAGCTTTTTCGCTGCTTGTCTACCAGTGGAGAATGAACTGCCCACTCAGTCTCCAAATGTTATTTAGGAGCATCACCTACTCTCTATGCAGGAATGAAATGCGTTAGCTGATTTTGTTTTTTTTTTACCATAGCAGTGCTGTTTTTAACACAATTGCTATTATTATAAAGAAAATACTAACGCCTTTAATTCCCCTATGGAAAGTAGTCGAGGCCATTCAGCCGTACCTAAATTTTGGAGAGTGATAGTCAATCTCCACCTATATTCAATGAGAGATTGGTTGGCCCCAAACTCTGACAAGCTTCGCTGACAAGTGCTGCAATCTCGTGGGTAGTTTGGGTTCTACGGTCGATTTTCTTGAGGTTACAGACGAAAAACCTGAGTTTATTTTAGAAATCCAATCCTCTAAATGTCCCCCATGTATTTATTTATGGCCAGATTTGTGTATTAAGTTATACATAAATACGGTTTTTCAATAGCTGATTGCATAGCTTCTCCTACTTATTCGGTAAAATACCTATCAAGACTTCTACTAAAGTTTACTGGGAAAACCATGTCTTATCTAAGAAATAGGCTTTGCTTCAAAGAAAATTATTAAAGATGTTCTACTTCAAGAGTCTGAAGGGCAGGGGGAGAATTCTTTATGCTTGCTGCTCAAGCTCATTGCTTGAAAAAGAAGTAATATTTATTTGTTAATAAATGCATGCATTTATAATCATTCCCTAAAAAAATCAGCTACCGTCTTTTATTCCTTTATAGGGTGTAAGCGAGGCCTTTATACCCTATCTAGTTTTGAGACTGAGTGGGCAGTTCAATCTCCATTGAGTAGCCAATCAGAGTTAGCTAGCACATGTCTATCACTAATTATTGGCAGCCACCGATGAAGATTTCAAGATGGCAAATAATGCTGCCATCTCTTGGTACCAAACTGTAACAGGATATGTTGCTGTCTGAAATAATGTGGGTAACACGGTCGATTTTCTTGAGTTTACGGACGAAAAACCCAAGTTTCCGGGAGGAAAAACCCGCTTGCCCGTTCCAGAGATCGACTAACTCAGAAATCGGTCGAAAATAGGTCTAGAAAAGTTCCTCCAGTCTGCTAGTCGACGAATGGACTCATGAACCTAAGTCTAATTTCGAGCGACCAAGCACAGAGGACGCAAGCGTCACTTACACTGAGCTACACAGACCTTAAGCATTCCATTTAGGTTTTTATTTTTGTAGAAAGAAGACGTCTTAAGGATGCGCTGAAATCTTTGAGCTTTGCGTTGTGTATCAAAGGCCGATGCTTGGTCTTCTATTCAAGCTACTTTGGCTTGCTCGGTTGTGGGAGGTTCCAGGTCCTAGCTGCAGCACTATAATTGCATACGCGCGCATAGCCATTTCCGCTACCTCCACGTCTCATCCTGTTGCTTAAACACAGGACATACGCAGTCAAAGTAGCTCTAGCCAGTGAACTTCAGCCAGCCTTTACAAGTATGCATGATGTTTAAGTGAACTGCTTTGCAGAGGACTGTGCATGTAAACCGCTGCATTTATTAGTTTTGTTAATGTTGAGGTGCTAAGATGGTATCCCTTTTCCCGGAGGAGTGTTCAGGATAAAAGTGATATTGTAAAGAATGGCAGGCCATGCCCATGTGATTGAATCATATACACCTCTCAATCCCTGAATGATAGCAAGAGCAAGCGTCAATTTCAAGACCATCATTCGCCCCTGCTGAAGGGATGTTTCCTTTGATGTAGTTTACTGTTTACAAAGATACCACTTCAAGAAATCTACCTTTACAAGTAGATTTCTGTATTGACAGCTCAATTTATTCAGATATATTATCAATGCCGGCTATTTTACTTGGCCTAATAAATTATTTCAGCAGACCTAAAGTTATACTGCGATGGATAGACCCATGTCTGCTACTTTGGCTGATTATTTTATGGAACATTCAGAGGATCGGATTCCTAACACCATTTCTCCTCCACCTCTCATTTGGCTACGTGTTTTGGATCAAAACTATGCAGTCTGGTTTCACTCTGAAACAGAACTACTTCAGTTTCTGGATTAAATTAACTCTTTAAATGGTAGCATCAAGTGCAGTATTGAACGTGAATCTAACAAAACTCTTTCCGTTTCATATACTTTAATACACCGTAACTCTGCTGGTAATATCGATTTTTTTATTATTTTTATTTATAGGACAAATTTTACAGGCAAATATATCCACGCATCATCAAATAATCATTAACCACAAAAAATAGATATTATCAAAATCTTGTGCACCGAGCACGCACAATTTGTTCTTCTGAGTCTCTTCTATTAGAAGAATTAAATGAGATAAAACTTACTCTCTTACTTAATGGATACTGCGAGACCTTGATACAGAAAATATTTGATCATTATCATCTCTCTCTCTTCCAGGTTGCAATCTGATGTTAAAAGTATCCATATACCCTACCTTAAAGGAGCATCTGAACAAGCAGCAAGTACCCTTCACAGATATAATTTGTACACCATCTTCAAACAACTTGAATGTTGTTATTTGTACAACCTATAAAATATACATTATCACCTTTTATCATCGCTAGTGTATAACAAAATACCACATTCTTGCATATTTTCTACTTTGGACAGACTGGCTGTTCTGTTACTATTAGAATCGAAGAACATCAAGTTTATATAAGATTATGGATTCAGAATTTTGGCCTTTGCTTCTCATGTCATCGATACTAGAAACAGAGCTCACTGGAACCTTACCAAGATGCCTAACTACAGTAAGTTCACACATTTGGTCGTCTAATCGCACAGACTGTATGCTTATTTCTAAGTTTTGGGAAGTGATTTCTGTTAATTGTTTATATTTTATTCATTATTTTAAAATTAATTAATTATATATCTATTCCCACGAATGTGAACTCCACTGGACACTGCTTGACACGTGATATTATGTGCATACCATGTGACTCGTTCTTGTATTCAGAATTTATATTTAGTTACCAGTTTTTCTATCTTCTCCCTGAAAGAAGCTCATGACATGTTGTGCGAAATATACACGCATAGGAGTAATTATATTTAGTTTTCTCTTGCATGTGTGAAGCCGTTATTAAAGTATTTTATGTGTATGTTTGCATTTGTGTGTGTGTGTGTATGTGTGTGTGTGTGTGTGTGGTTGTGAGAGAGAGAGAGAAATTTCTTTAAAACGAATCTTCGAAATCATTTAAGAATACAATACAATTTCTTGAATGCTAAGAGAACTTTAAGAACTCCTCATGTGTAGTTAAACAAAACTGTGTTAAAATGGTCAGCGATAATAATAATAATAATAATCAGCTAATGGATTTTATTCCCTTATAGGTAGTAGGCGAGGCCTTTTAATCCTATCTAGCCTTTGAAGACTGAGTAGGCAGTTCAGTCTCCACACAGTAGCCAAATAGAGACAGTTGGACCAAGACTATCACATCACTGATTATGAGCGGCAACCGCCGAAGAGACGGACAAACATGTGCTGCCATTTCTTTATACCTAACCCTAACACGATATATTACTGTTTGAAATTATGTGGGTTCTATGATCGATTTTCTTGAGCTTACGGTACGAGAATCCCGAGTTTCCAGGAGAAAAAAAGCGTGCCCATGCCGGATATCGACTGTATCGGGAACTGGTCGAAGAAAGGCTTAGAAAAAGTTCTACCAGAACTATACTAGACTTGAACTTAAGTCTAACTTCGGGAGGCCTCGCGCAGAGGATACAAGCGCCAATTCCACTGAGCTACACAGATCTATGATCAGCCATTAATAATAGTCAAACAATTGGAATACGTGTACAAAACTGTTTGTAAGTAAGAATGTAAGTTAAAAATGTAATTATTTTTATTTATCTATTATTATTTAATTAAAAATAAGTATAGAAAAACCACAGTTGGTTACCAGTAGAGATTGAACAGTCCATGCTGTCTTCAAAAGTTAGATAGGGCTAAAATGGTCTGCTACCTCTTATAAAGGAATAAAAAGCATTGGCTGATTTTTTATAATAATAATAATAAGCTAACGCCTTTTAATCCCTTATAGGGAGTAGGCGAGGCCTTTTAACCCTATCTAGCTTTTGGAGACTGAGTGGGCAGTTCAACTCCACCATTTTGATATATTTATAATTTCAGATTTAAAGATACGTATGTTTGTATACTTTTAAAATCGGTATGTAAGATGACATAGAAATATTAAGCGAAAACTTAAACTTACGTGAAAGGAATTTATTAGCTGCTGCTAAAAATTCGCCTATGCATGATAGGCGAAAATCTCTTTGAAAATGAAACATAATATAAAATTACAATTCAAGAATCGTCTTCAAAAAACGTTATGGTAGCATAAATAGCAGAATCAATGGTCATTAAAATTTCCAGTTATTAAAAAATTATAATAAGGAATTCTCGGATGAATCATACGATTCTTCTTAGATATAATTTGTCATATTTTAGTTCTTCTTCAACCAGATCGTAGCTTACAAATTTCTGGTTGACAAGAATTAAAATATGATACTATGGCTCTTGCAAAGAATCTCATACTACATCATCCATGTGTTCAAAACGTTTGAACCATTAAAGCCTTATTACATCAAGTTCACAATATTTGTTCCACTAAAGACCTTTTATAGAATTAACTGAATTATATCATTTGCTTTTATGAAAACATGACTTTAATGAAACTTTATTATTTATTATTTATACTTTATACTTTATTATTTATTATTTATTATTATTAAGAAAGATTTTAACATCTCTAAGCACCCAGTCTCTAGATCTCATGAAAATCCATTGTTCGCATTCTACCATTTTGTTAATAGCAACAATAGTTAATTACACGTTCAATACGTGTAATTAACTCTTGTTGCTATTATTGCCACCGAAGATGAGCTGTAGTATTCAGGAGGGAATATATGGCTTTAAATAAATATTATTACTTATTTCGTTTTATTTTTCATGTCAATTAAGAATTATCTCTTAATGAAAAATGCTCAAATTTCACTCCCTTATTACGTCCAAGTTACCATGGATGCGAAGTGCATATTAAAATTGTAATACCGTTGACATTACATTGAAATATATGATGGATACGAAGCGTATGAGGATGCATATTTGATGCATAATGGCCGGTAAGGTGGTTTTAAAGAGTATTCTGAATATATAGCTGATGTTTTTAAACATCCTAATATTATAATATTCTTTCTTCCTGTTAAGACGATTTCTACCATTTTTTCCCTTCTCGTAAAGGACGCGTTTTCTTCACTCTGTTTTACAGGCACCTACCAGATCCCATGCACCTGTGGTCTGTGTTACTTTGGACAGTCTGATAAATTTTCAGCCATCCATCATGAAGAACATTAATCTTACATCCAGTACTAACCAGAACAGAGTAATTCTTCCGTAATTCTCACATTCAGCGTTATTTCCTTTTTTTTATAGATGGGTACTGTGTTCACTCTACTCCAATCATCTAGAATTTGACCTTCTGAATTACGCAATGTAACCACGATATGATAGCTGGTGTGTGTAGTATGTGCCTCCCTCGATGAGTCTCTGACTCCTTGGAGGTCTCTCTTAATAATAATAATAATAATAATTTACCATTTCTTGTGAATAAGATCTACTCAGCTGCCTTCCCGCATTTCAGGTGTGTGATAACTTTTTCTTCAAGTACAGATATATATTTCAGACGTCATTCCTGTTCAGTGCTTTCTATCTCCATGCTATCACTGCTCGTTCCATTTAAGAATCTCGAAGTAATTACTCCATACATCAAGAAGTTTTTATCCTCAGTGTTCATGTCCAATTTATTATCTCTAATTCCTTTCACGGTACCCTTTTCTCCATTTCTGAGCATTTTCAATGCCGTCTAGAATATTTTATCATCCTTCTGATATTTATTTTCAATGTTCTTACCAAAGTCTTCCCATTGACTTTGTTTAGCTAATTTTACTCAATACAGTACTTTGATTTCCTACATTTTTATCTGTACTCCCTAAGAGCACAAACTGACTTAGTTGTGAAGAACTTTCGACATGCTTTCTTCTTTTCCTTGACTTCCTCTAACTTCCCGAGTCCACATTGGAGTCGTGATCTGGAGTTCTTGCAGATTTCCTCACCACATGACTCTCTGGCTGAATCAATCGAGATTTTCTTTAGAGTTTGCGAATGAACCTCCATGGTTTGTTTCTTATTTTCAAACACTTTCAGCTTTTCTTGAATAATGTTTGAGTATTTGAGTCAACAGTTTACATCTGATAGCTGTTCAACTTTGATTCATTTCAAAACTTTCTTACACAGCCTTCTTTTCAAGATGAAGTTCAATTTTTTTTTTTTTTTAAAAAGTTCAATTTTATCCTGCTGAATACTAAATGGTGATTACTTCCTGTTTCAAATCCTCTGTATATATATTCTTGTGTCCTGAACTAGTGGGAAAACATCACTATCGACAATACTCAATGAGACTTGTCTTAATTCCTTCCCTATTTCCTATAATGGAATAATAGGCATTAGCTGATTTTTTTTTTCATTTCTTATTTTCAATGTAATGAGAATACTTATGATACATAAACGAAATTTTTGCAGGTAATAAATTTAGTTTAAGTAAGTTTAAGTTTGTCTGTTTAATTTTTCTATAATTAATTGAACTTTTAAAGTTACTTTTATTTAATATAAATAAATGTAAAATAAAGGCTTATTAAAAAAAAAGTTCTCATTGTTTTCTCAACCACAAGATGTCGCATTCTGAAGTGTTGTTCAGTTTTGTAATTATGCTCCTTTTGTTATTTTTGAGGAATTTTTTATGAAATGGATAAAATAGAGAGGAACAATCAGGTAAAGTGTTTCGAAAGAAAATGGTTAGGCCTATTAGTTGAAAATTCTTTTTTGTGATTATAATTAATCAGCAGATTTACGATTTGTGTTCAGTGCTGATTCATAGACTGCAACATTATCTCCTAATCCATGAAAGGAAACACTTTTAGTATGTTAGAATTTTTGTTTATTTTTCAACTTTCGATATAGTTATCTCCTAATCCATGAGAGGAATATTTTCGCAAAAAAAAAAAAAAAAAAAAAAAACTTTTTTAAATTTGACACACACACACACACAAACATAGTAGCTAATAGTTAGATATCCACCAACAATTTTAAGATGTTTGATTATGTGGTCAGACTTGGTTCTGTGATCATTCATTTTACCGGAAATTGCAGGACCATCTTCTGTTACTCCTTTTGGTTTTATGTTTTTTTTTTTTTTTTTTTTTTTTTCCGGTGTTATTCGTACAAGGATATGTAGGTGGGAGAAGCTGCCACTGCATTCTCCAGGAAACAGAAACCTAACTATCATAAGCAGACAACTGAATATTTCCCTTCAAATAATTTCTTGTGTCATTTAAATACAAATTAAACAGTACTGGTCCAAGCAGAGGGCCTTGTGGCAGTCTGCTGGTCAGCTACTTTCTCTTGGACTTTGCTTCCTCATATACTACTTTTTTTAGCATCTGTCCTACAGCCACTCTTGCGTCCATATCATCAGTTTCATATCCATTATCATTTGTTCCAATTTGCACAGCAGTATGTGCTATGCAGTATACCAATAAATGCTTAGTAAAATCGAGTATTATTATCATGTAGGCATTCCTTTATCCAACTCAGTTGTCACTCTATTATAAAAAGCTAATACCCCTACTCTATTGAGTATATGATACTTCCGAATTCTCTTTACAACTTTTCCAGTACTTTTACCATTACTCCTGAGATACTGAGGAGTCTGTAATTCTTGGTACCTCTTTTATGCCAAGGAACTATTTTGCCCTCTTTTTGCTACCTTTGGACTTCCTTTGCATATTCTTGTAATACATGAGCTGATATCCCATCTAATCCTATGGCAGTATTTGTGTTGATTATCTGCATCCTAAGTAGTTCTGATTCATCAACCTGTATTCTCATATCCGACAGAAATATCCTCACTTGGATGACAAGAGCTTTGAAAAGTGTTCACTTAGTAACTTCACTGCTTAATCTGCTTCTGTCACCTAGCTACTATTAGCACCTACTAAAGTTAACCTTATATATTCATTCTTCCTTTTACTTGCCTCATAAAAGAGCCCTTTGTGATTTCCTTTGGCCTGCTTGGTTAAGTTTGCATAATCTCTCAGAACCAGTTCTTGGGAATCAGACAAAACCTCTTCATTCCAGCAAATTCAAATTCGATCATCTTTTCTTTGAAACATAAAACTACAAAATCATCTGAACCTGAACTGATCAGACTGCCAGTATCCAAGTTTTGGGAAGTGATTACAATTAATTGTTCCTAAGTTATTATTTTTTTTTTAAATTAATAATTATTTAAATTATGTTTATCTACACAACTTACTACAATTGTTCCTTTGAACTCTAATAGTGTCATGTCATATGCTTCAGCTACAACTGAGATGTATGTTAATATACACATGATTTATAACTCATTATTTTGATTCATCGTTTGAACGTAGTTAATGGTCTGTCTTTCTAACAGACCATTGCATGAAATATATTTCAGTTTTTGAATAAATTCTATATAATTTTTGTTACATATGCAAAACTGTGCAAGTTATTTTAATATGTGTAGTACACATGTTCCATTAAAGCTATTTATTACAAAACAAATTATGCTGTTTATTTGGATAGTCTGATGTGAAGCTAACTACCTCCACAAACAAGTTGCTTAATTGTGAAGATGCTTCATGTTCACACTTTTGTTTGCTCTCACCTGGGTAAAGGATAAAAACAAGAATATAACTTCTTGTCAAGTATGATATTATGAACAATTTATTAAAATACCTGCACAAACAGTGTTTGTGACTAAACATCTGCTAGTGGATATGTGCAAAACATTGCATATCAGTAGGAAAGGATGTATAGAACGTTGTATGGCTAGGAGTTTTGTATTATTAACAAATATTTGTATTTTACAATGATTTTTATATAATTTCATGTATAACTTAATTGTGCCATAAAGATGCTAGTGAAGTAAGTTTTTTCCCCCTATCATGTAAGTACCCACTTCCTAATCTGTACAGTATTTTTCATGTGTAATTTAATTTGTAATTTTTTGGTTTACCATGGTGCCAGAAATAATGATTTTCTTTAAAAGTCTAGTACAAGGCTAGTAGCAAGAGGTGGTGGTGTGTGTGTGTGTGGGGGGGGGGGGACACCCATAAAATAAACAAATAAGGTCATTTTATTGGAATTGTTTATTTCACTATTACTATCATAATCTTACTTATTTATTTTGTTTAAATTTGCTTCATTGATTAGGTTCCAAATTATTTAGGTGGCAAAATTAATTCAGTGCATTGATTAGACAGGAAATACCACCACATCTCATAAATATCATCAAATTAAAAGTATTTCATCATCATCAATTTCCTGATATGTACCCTCATTAATAATTTTATGTTTACAATAAAGTTTCTGTATATTTAAGTTTATCAAGGATTTAGGCCTAGCATGGCCTGTGCCGGCCTTAGAAGTCATCGTTGAATTGTTTAAGAGGACGTCCTGGTTTTCTTTTTCCTAATGACTTGTACTTTAAGGCTTGTTTTGGTAATCTTTCTGTTTTAATTCTTTGAATGTGTTCCATCCATTTATGTTTATATTTTTAAATTTTTTCTATTACTGGTTCTTCGTTTAATTCTTTCATAATTTCTTCATTTCTTTTGTGATCAAATAGGGTATACTTTGCAGTTTTTCTCATAAACTTCATTTCTGCTGTTATTAATCTTTGTTTGTCTTTTTGTTTTATTGTCCAGATTTCATTTCCATACATTAAGACTGGTAGGGCTAATGTATTGTATACTTTTAGTCTGGTTTGTTTTTGAACTAGGTTTGGTTTAAATATAGAGTTAATTACACTTGTTATTTTTAAATATTTTGCAATTCTTACGTTTATATCTTTTTCATTTTCATATGTGATCATACATCCTAGGTAGTTAAATGAATTCACCTGTTCTAAGATCTTGTTATCTATTACTATTTTACTTCTTGCTGGATCTTGTCCTTTAAAGGCCATAGTTTTTGATTTTTCTGTTGATATTATCATACCATAATCTTTGGATATCTCATTTAGATCTAAAATAGCTTTCTGTAAGTTATCTTCAGAATTTGTAATTATTATTTGATCATTGGCAAAGAGGAGAGTGTTTAAGTTTACTGTAGGAGAAAGTTTAATTCCTTGATGTAAATTATTATTCCATTTTATTATTTCATTTAAGTAGATATTAAAAAGAGTTGCTGAGAGGGGACATTCTTGTCGGAACCCTTGGTTTATCTCTCTCTCGTATATGATAGCTCGTGATTTAATCTTATTTGTTTTTGATTATTTTCATATATACTTGTGATTGCTTTTCGGATATTATTTGGTATTTGTCTTTCTTTTAATATGTTAAATAATATGTTTCTTTTAACTTTATCAAATGCTTTTTCAAAGTAAATAAATGCAATATGTGTTGCTAAATTGTATTCTCTTCTTTTCTCTATTATTAATTTTAGGCAAAAGGCTGGGTCTATACATGATTGTCCTTTTCTAAATCCATTCTGTACTGTAAAAGAAAGTTTTCGGAATATTTCATTAGTTTGCTATTTAAGATTCTACTATATATTTTGTAACAGGAATTTAGTATACTGATACCTCTATAGTTTTTAGGGTCATCTCTGTTACCTTTTTTAAAGATAGGAATCACAATTGCTTTTTTCCATTCTATTGAGGGGGATACCAGTTGAGTAAATTTTATTTAAAAATAATAAGAGTCTTTCTTTGAATCTTGTTCCTGCATATTTATATAGTTCTGAACCTAGCTTATCTTCTCTAGGTGATTTTCTGTTTCTTGTTTCTTTCAGGCTGATTTCTAATTCTTCTTTAGCTATTTCCTTTTCATTTTCATTAAGTGTTTGCCAGTTGTCTTTTTTAAAATATTTGTCTGGCCACAGTTCTGTGTAGTACTTTAGAAATTCTTCTAATTTCAATTCAGTGTTTAATTTTATGTTTTCTTTGGTATCTGCATTTAAATGTTTCAAAATCTTATATACATTGGGTCTTATTTTATATAAATCATGTTCTAAATTAGAAACAAATTTGTTCCATGATTCTCTGTCTTTTTCTGACTTCTCTTTTAGCTATGGCTCTTATTCTTTTATATTCTATTTCATCTTCTAATCTTTTACTGCTTAACCATTTGTGATAGGCTTCTTTTTTCTTTTTGATTATTTCTTTGATTGTATCATCCCAGATCTTCAGTTTTTTTCCTTTTATTAAATTTTTTGGTCTTTCCTAAGCTTTCATTTGCTGCTGCATTTTGTATCGTTTTTATATTAAGCCATTTTATTTCTATTTCTTCATTTTGTTTTATTTTATCTAGATATTGGTTAATTCTTTGTTCATATAGCCATTGTACATTTGTGTCATTCAGTAGTCTAGTTTTATGAACAAATGATTCAATTTTTTTTTCTGTTCTTGTTACTTGTAGCCATTTAGGTGGCAATCTTAATTTTATTGTAAAATAAAATAAAACTGTTATAATAAACTTAAGATTTAATATAAAATCTTAATTTTATTTTAACAAGGAAATGGTTCACTGCTTATTTCATATCCTCTGTGAACTGTAATTTCGAAATGAAAATTTTGATGTCTTTTCATTTAATATGAAGTAATCTAATATTGATTTCCATCCTCTTGCTGCCCAAGTATATTTATGTATGTCTTTATGTTTATAGAAGGAATTCATTATTTTTAGTTTATTATAAACTACAAAGTCAATCAATTTTTTACCATTCCTGTTTAGAGTATGTTCTCTGTGTATTACTATATTATTATTAATTTTCGTGTTTCCAATTCTTGCATTTAAGTCTCCTGCTAAAATTATGTAATCATTTTTATTTATTTTATTATATATGTTTTGTAGCTGATTTTAAAAATCAATATTATCCTGTTCTCTTCCTTCTTCTGGGGCATATAAACCAGTTATTGTTAAATAGCTTCTCTCTATTTTTATTCTAGCTTTTATTATTCTTTCATTCCATAATTTATTATGTTTTAACTGTTTTGAAAGGGAGTTATGAATCCAAATGATGACTCCTGCTTGTGCTCTTTGGTCTCTGTCGACTCCACTGTATATCACATTAAAATTTTCAGTTCTCATAGTTCCTTTTAATTTTTTTTTTTTTTGTTTCAGTGATTACTGCTATTTTAAAATTTCTTTCATTTAATAATTGGTCTAATTCTATTTCTTTATATGCTATTCCTCTTACATTTCAGTTTGCTATGTGTATTATATTTTGTCGTTTCCATTTTTGTTTTACCTTTTCCATTCCAGGGCCGTTCCATAGATTCAATCTGATTATCTTTTTCTGTCAGCTTACAAGTAGGATTATGTTCTCCATGTCAGGGGACTAGCCTGACGATGGAATAGTTCAGTGGTAGGGCTGCTACCTTAAGGCTTCTGAACTAGCTTTCTTCCGAATTTAAACCCATAGGAGGAATAGGATATATTGAAGGGGAAAGAGTAGATTATAGAAGAATTATAGTAAGGTTTATAGAGAGGGCATAGTTGTAAAGCCAGAAATGAAAAGACCCCATGGCCCTCGAGTACTTTAATAGCATAAGGATCATACAATAAGAAGAATTGGCTGATAAGGCCTTATATGAAAGATTAAAGTAAGTGGATCTTCCTCAAAGTAGAAGGAGACGACATCCAGCTAGGGGTCCATAAGAGTGCTGCTTCCCTTACAATCAAGATGATTGCCCCTTATGGCCCTGTTGGTCCACGAGTCCTTATTCAGTATATTCGGACCACCTCACCATATATATACACACATGCACACATGATGGGCTCCCCTATCCACCACCCAGGGGATGCGCTCTCTAGGGGCTACAGGGTCCTCCCAAGAGAGAGAGCGAGATTTAAGTTTATATTATTACTAATCTCAATTTTCCTCCAAATTAATCTGCTTGTTAGCACTCTAGTATTGTCCCATCTAAGGCACTTCTGACTGAAATCCATCTAGATCATGGTTGTCCTCTTGTCTGTTTTCTATCATCTTGACATTGAACACTTGTTTTTTTGCTAATATTTCCTCTCCGATTGTGTTTAAGTACCACATCACCTTAGATTAGCCTTGTTCACACATTCTTGAATGCCAATCAAGTTCTCTCCTAATGTCTTCATTTTTAATATGATTCCCATTGGTGCCTTTAAATTTTTTAGGAAATGACAATTAATTAATAATAAAATATTAATTAAAAAACTTTAATCAATACCCTCCAATATTTCGGCAATGTTACATTGCCATCTTCTGGGAACATAAAACTATATGTGCACGCAGGCACTGACAACGAGCAAATGAGGCTGAAGAGGTCAACTGGCATTGGTCCTAGAAGTCCTAAAGGTGCCCTAACGGACTAAATTGGGTTGTCTTGGCTGTTGGACTGATGTTAGGATGCAAGATTCCCAAATTTGGGGAAGTCTCATGCAACCAAATTTGTTGAGGTTTGGGAAGTTTTTTAGAGCTGAGACTGATTCCAGGAATTTATTGTGGTCTCATCAGTGGGAGCTAGACCCAGAGGTGGTGATACTAAGGTGGAAGTGATGGAGAAGTTATAGTTACCTGTATGAGTTGGCAAAGGGTGTCACACCCTATTATTAAAATTCTCTGGATTAGAGATAATATAATAAATTTAGTTTAATCCTTTATCCAAGTGTGAGCAAACAAAGTTTGCGCCTGAAAGTATCTTCAGGACTGGGTTAAGGTGGTACACACCAGGGCAACTCGTTGCAAAGGTGGAGCAAGCTACCAACACTCCTATCCTAGTATCTCCTATAATGCAAAACACATCTCCTTGCGGATATGTCTATTGTTATGCATTAAGGGAAGGGCCACTACCCAGACCGGTTTCGACCTTTATTGAGGTCTCTTCAGTGGGAGCCAGGCCCAAGTCGAGATATCAGGCAGAAGCATTTGCAGGTCATCTCCACCTATAGGAATTGCCAATTGGTGTGCCACCCTTTTTCAGGATTAGAGATAAGTTTATGGAAGTTTTTTTTCACTTGGCTATGCTGCTAATTATATATTGGGTTTTATCCTTTATCCAAGTGTTAGCAAACAAAGTTTGTGCCTGAAGTACTCTCAGGACTGGGACCACTTCTCCATCACTTCCAGCTTAGTATCACCACCTCTGGGTCTGGCTCCCACTGATGAGACCTCAATAAAGGTTGAAACTGGTCTGGGTAGTGGCCCTTCCCTTAATGCATAGCATTATACATGTCTGCAAGGTGCTTTACATTATGGGAGATACTAAGGCAAGTGATGAGAACTTATACCACCTTTACCACGAGTTGCCCCAGTCCTGAAAGTACTTCAGGTGCAAACTTTGTTTGCTAACACTTGGATAAAGGATAATAAGTGCTATTTAAATTAAGGGGATATTAAATCCCACATTATTTCAAAGCCGAATAAGAAACTCAAAGATAGAAATCTAATTTAAGAGTTTCATGCCGAATATAGAAACTATATAAAGTTCGGCAAGTCCAAGCATAAGCCAACACCTAGTAATGCAATGCCAGGGCAACTCGTTACAAAGGATATTGCTTTATTTTTAATCCAACTTTCAGATCCATAACTTCAAACTGGTTGAACACTGTCTTATATGTTGCTAGTTTAGTGTTTTGGCTAATTACTCTCTTATTCCTTATAAGTTTATTCGTTTGAATTCCCCATATATGCATTGTGTGCAATATAACATGTAGGAAGTAAGTTACCTCCCAGTAAGGTCACTATTGGGAGGAAAAACTCTTTCTCTCCCTCTCCCTCTCTCTCTCTCTCTAGAAAGAGAGGGGAGAGCAAAAATTGTTTTAATGGTAGTAAACTAAGAAATATTTTAGAATGCTAAACTTCATTTCATCAGAATTGTTAATAATACATCATCATTAAGATAAAGATTGTCATCAAATAATTTTGGTTGTGTGGTATGAAATTAAAAATATATTTATATGTATTTGTGTCTTTTCAGATTATTTTAATGAGAAAGCATGTAAAACAGGCCAAGAACCATACCATAAACAAATTAGTTAAAGAAATAAAGCAGCTTGGATTGAAAAGGCAATTATTTTGATTAAATTAGTAAATATATTATAAAATTTAAAATTTCACATGTTGAATTTTTACTAAGTGTGAAAATTTTATAATACACTAATACTTAATCTAATTTTATTATAGTGGAAACATCTGGAACCTGTGCTATAGATTTCAACAGAATTAATTACTGATTAATGCAGCGCTATGTTTATGCACCAAATACACTAAAAGAATTTCCATACTTAATATTTCTTGTTCTGTGTAGGTTGTTTTTATTTTAATGGAATGCAGTTTTCGTGTATCATGAAAAGATATAAATAGACTGTAATGGGAACACGAATTCCAGGAGTAGAAATTGGACAGATATCAATCTCTCTCTTTCTTTCTTCATCGAATGGTGTTGCACAAACAGTGAGTTACATGACCTCCAGCTGCCTTGGAATTAGAACTAGGTTGTAAAGCTGGAATAATTGATGTAGTGTTGTGGGGAAAGCAGTAGAAAAATATCAAAAGGAGAAGAACCTCTGGTTGAACTTGCTTGATTTATGGATGGATAGCAACACACTCCTAACTCTTGGAAAAAAAGCACTGGTTATCACAATCTATAAAAAAGGAAATAAAGACGATTGCAATAATTATAGGGGAATTAGCCTGCTGAATACAGGATATAAAATATTTGCAGGAATATTAAAAGAGAAACTAAGCAGCATTGTAGAAGACAAATTAGTAGAAGAATAAAATGGTTTCCGAAAAGGATGATCCTGCATAGATCCAATTTTTACTTTAAAAGTATTAATAGAAAAGAGAAGAAAATTTCAAAAAGAAACACACATGGTCGGCCTTTATTGATTAAGAAAAAGCCTTTGACAAAATTAGTAGACAAAAATTGCTTAAAATATTAACCGATTTAAACATACTAAACCAACTTTTACAATCCATTCAAGAAATATGTACAGGAAATAAAATAGCAGTTAATATCAAGAGGAGTATGACAAGGATGTACTGTCTCACCTCTGCTTTTCAATATATATATATATATATATATAAAATTATAACAATCTGGAAACGGCATAACCCATTTGGTATAAAAATCACCCTGCAAATGAAGATAGATACACTACTATTTGCAGATGATCAAATAGTATTAGCTACATCAGAAGATGACCTACAAAGATCATTAAAATCGTTAAATGATATCTCAAAGCAATATAATATGACAATATCTAAAGAAAAAACAAAAATAATGGCATCCAAAGGAGAAAACCCAATAAGAAGTAAAATAGTGATAGATAATAAAATACTAGAACAAGTAAACACTTTCAGATACTTAGGATGTGATCTATCATACGAAGAAGAAAAAGTCATACACTAAAATATCAAACTTTGTCAAGGTAAATGGCATAATAAATAATATATTTAAGCCATCCCTAGTACAAAAACACACTAGAATCAGACTATATAATGTCTTGTCAAAACCAGCTCTACTATGCAGAAACGAAACATGGACCATGAAAAAGAAAGATGAAAAACGAATTCAAACAGCAGAAATGAAGTTCCCCAGAAAAACAGCTGGATATACCAAGTGGGACCACAAAAAAATGAAGAAATCTTACAATCCCTGAAAATAAAACCAATTAATTATTACATAAGACAGTATAAACAAAAATGGCCAGAACATTTAAATCGACTGGACAACAGCAGACTACCAAAAATATTATACAGATACAAAATAAGTGGAAAAAGAAGAATCTGTAGACCAAGAAAGAGATGGCATGAGACCAGAACAGGCCATTTGGCCTAAATTCCATGTTAAGAAAAAGAAGAAGAAGAGCAACACAGTTAACAAACGTTATTGATTCATGAATTTCACTTTTATTGTTAATAAAATATGCAAGAAGTGATTACCTGGGTGGTTGCCAGCAGTGTGCATCTCTGCAAGAAAAGTGTATATGTGGAACTACAAGGGGGGGGGGTGATTATGAAGAAAAGAGATCAATGCAGCTTGGGGAATTTTCAGAACTATCTAGTAGAAGCAATGTCTAAATGTATTCCAAGGGTCAGAAGGTTAAATAAGGTAGGTGTAAAATGGATGAATAAAGAGATTAAGCATCGATACGCAGAAAAAGGGCATTATGGAGGCAGCATGAGAGAAGTGGTAATAACCAATTCCATGAGGATTACAAAGACCAGGCAAGGTGAGTGACTTGGTTGGTAAGGGTAGCAAAAGTAAGGTATGAGCAGCAGTTAGCTAATGAAGCCAAAAAGAATCCTAGGGAGTTCTTTCGATATGTAGCCAGCAAAAAAAAAAAAAAATACTAAAAGATTATGAAAGGATGACGCTGATTGGAGAAAATGGTATAAAGACAGCTGTTGCAGAAGATATAGTGGAGATACTTAATGAGCAGTTCATAAAGGTCTTTCAATCTTGTGAATGTGACTTCATGGAGAGATTGAGAATAGTTGATGATGGGGAGGAGAAACTGACTGTAAGTGAGTAAGAGGTGTATGGGAAGTTGAGCAAACTAGATGTTAATCCCCCAACCGGCCAGGATGTCTATAGACATCCAGCTAAATCTGGATACGATGTATGCTATCTGATGAAAGAACATGGATAAGAAGTGCAGTTCGACCAGCATGTCCATTAGAAGGTGTGATAATCCCTCACGCTGAAGAGAGCACTTAATCAATTATCTCAGGCTCATAGCTGTGACTCAGTTACCTATAACAAGAAATGCAGTTCCTTGTTCTATGCTGGGTAACTGAATTTTAGTTATATTGGTTAAACTAAAAATATAGAAATTATTTTTATTTTATCTTTTTATTGTACAATACAATTTTAATGGCTGGACAAAATAAATATCCTTGCATAATTTATTCACTTAAATATTGCGTTACCTTCGAGAACCAATTTAATTTTTAATTTTTTTTTTGTGCTAATTTTTTCTAATCGCTTACTCCACAAAACATTTTCTTTGTTCTCGAAGAAATTAATCATGATAATTATTTGGAATATTATTTAAAAAAACCGGCTGTCGATGTTCGAGATTATGTTATATTTTTGTTCAAAATCATGATTCGAAGAATACTTCACAGATTTCCTGAAGGATGTGCTTGAGCGACTTTGCTTTATAGAGAATAATGAAATTCTTTAATCATATCACTAAATTTTTTTTCTTTATATTGTAATCTACTGTTCTTTGCACTTTCACCTTCTTGGTTTCCCTGTATAATTGGTCATTACAAAATAAAATTAACGGTTGCGATTTAAATTGATATGTATATTTTCTGCTAGTTCAGATATTATGCTCCAATTTTATAATAAGCAATACTTTTGCTTATATATATATATATTTAAATTACAAAATTTTGTATTAAAAATTTCCACTACAAAAGTTCAACTAATCAACAATATTATTTTCATATTTCTTTTTCTCGTGTGGGAGAAAACGGTAAAACGTCACTCTTATAATTGTATCAGATGTTATAATGGCAAAAATAGTAAGAAAAAAAATCATTTGTACTTTATTTCAAAACACAAAGAGAGAACATTGTAAATTCACCCAATGAAAAAGAAAATACTCCACATTTTTCTTGTGTTATCTGATTTTTTTTTCTTGTAGTACAAAGAAGAAATCACCGCACATAAGATGGTAGAATACAAGAGGGCAAAAATCTGTAGATTGATTACACTATAGCTGATAGAGAATTCATGCCAGAAAAATTATTTATGTAAGAGTTCTAACATCAGCAGATATAACGACATTTTCTTCTAGTTTAGATACGTAGCATTGTTGAAGTAGCTAAACCTTTGCTACTATTTACACTAAAATGAATGGGCATGTTCCCCAAGTGATTTACGTTCATAACAGTTGTCTTGCAAATGATTTATAAAATAAATTCTCTGAAATATCTGCAAATTGAATAAGTCTTCAATATAACCTTCATGCCCTCCCCAAAAAAACAAGATTATGTGAAGCATATGCTCCTTTTCTTTTAGAATAATTCAAGTCCTCTTTTTCAAAATAATTATATGAAATAATTTATACTTTTTCAAATAAAAATGAAGCTGATCATTATAAATTAAGAACTTATTTCAGCATAAATACTGTATCAGCCTGTAAAAGAAATGTCTGTATTTTTTTCTGTTAGGATGTCTACTAATCAACAATTAAAAACGAAACACGACATTCTTGATGTATCTCGCATCAAGAATGTATCTTGAGGCACTTTAGTGTCCCTTCTAGCTAAGTATTCTCAATTTTCTTCCTCAATAGCACTGAGAGTAATCTAAGCCTTTACCTTTTTCTCCAGCTAAGAGGATTACTATAAGTATTTCTAAGATGTAGATTACTTCAGAAATAGCAACCATAAGTAGAAGTAAAAATATTTAGATTATTTTAAGAAAAAGAAACTAAAATAATACTACTGAACTTTCTTTTGTGTGGTATGCATATAAACAATTTCTAAAATTTCAAATCATTTCAGCAGACAGTAGAACAGCTGGTTTTAGATTGCAAAGAAATAGTACAGAATTAGAAGCTTCAGGGTACAACAATATTATTGTCTTATTTTTTTTGTCGAAATGGTAAAATGAAGTAATAGATTTTGAATACTGTCTGGAAACGTTTACGAACCTGAAATTTAGAGTGGTTATGTAATTGAATTCCAGGAGAGGATAAGGATGGGAGTAAGCATTAGAAAATCTTCAAAATGAGCATAAATTTTGAATCATTCTGTATATGATATCCTTCATATTATATTTTCAACATATCTACGGTGGTTACACGCTGGATATTATAGTAATGTGCATCCTACAAAAAGAAAAGGCGAAGAATCCCTGCTTAAACATCATTGGATATAAATTTTTGATACCAAAAAGATTCACAATCGGAAACCGAGTTATGCAATATAACATTGTTTGTTGTACATAAAACAAAACAAAAAAAAATTCGTTTCTAAAACTGAAATGTGATGATCCATATAACGGTATTTTGCTAGGAAAGAAAGCAAAAGGTCATATTTATTTCAATAAATATTATTTAAAAATATAAATATGTGACATAATATGTTCAATGCAAACATCGAAAATTCACGAAAAAAGTTGTTTCTATATTGGAACAACCAGTGCAACTGTTCCATTGCAGTGATTTGAAGAATAAATTTATAATACAGCAGAATAATACAGCAACTTTGCTACTACTAAATAGATTCATTGCAAAGGCTGATAGATGGTCATTTCAGGATTGATTATTTTCGCACATGTGAAATTCATTTCAATTTTTGGAAAAGAAACACAATAAATCATTTTAGAGGCAAAAAAGTCAAATATTTTAGGACAGTAAAGAAAATTCCAAGTAAAACAGTGTGTGTAAAGACAGGTGACACAAACTGTTAGTCAGGCACTAACAGTTAATCCACGAATGGCTCTAAAATAGCCGTAAAGGGATTAACGGCGGAGGGAGGTAATTGCATGATAAAAGGTACAATGCCGATGAAGTTTTGATCCATGCAGAATGCTATGGTGGGCTGGATATTTCATCTACCTCAGCCGGTAGGAAGGTTAATAAGGCTGTGTGACTTGATAATATATCACCACTTATTTTAAAGGAATGTGCCAGGGAGTTAACATCTGCTTTGACATATTTTTTCAATATGAGTCTTGCATTGGGTCAAGTTCCTAAGGAGTGGAAGGAGGGCAAGATTGTTCTGCTTCATAGGGAGGTGATAGAACTCAAGCATCAAATTATAGGCCTATCTGTGTGTCAGGTGTTGTGGTTAAGTTGTTGGTGAAACTTGTGAGAACTAGGATCCAGAATTGGGTTGACATCAATGGTGTTATCTTTGATGGACAGCATGGATTTGCTAAAGGGAGGTCATGTTTTAGTAATCTACTTACTTATTACAATAAGGTGACTGCTTCCTTGGACAGATGACAGGAATACATAGTAATATACTTAGATTTTGCAGAGACTTGATTGATTACTGTACTATAGCAGATGGGGATTGGATATTAGATTAGTGTATTGGATCGGAGACTGGCTATCTGATAGGTATCAGCAAGTTGTGTATGGGGGAGTAATATCCTAGGAAAGGAAGGTCACTAGTGGTGTGCCTCAGGGATCTGTTTTAGGGCCATTACTATTTAACTTGTGTATTAATGATATTGGCGAAGATGTGGATGGAGATATTTAGTTGTTTGCAGATGATGCAAAGTTGGGACGACTATGAAGAGTAGAGAAGATGTTGTGGCCTTACAAGGAGACTTGAATAAATTGAGTGATTGGGTTCACGAATGGGGATGCAAGTTCAGTATTGCAAAATGTAAGGTTTTAAAATTTGAGAAACAAAGATGGGATGCAAAATTTATACTTGGTGTGGATATATTGTCAGAGATGGAGGAAATAAGAGATCTTGGGGTGATAGCGGATAAGGATTTGAAGTTTATGGGACACATTGCCAAAATTGTGAAGACAATTTTAGCAATGGCTTCTAGGAATGATGTGGAGGACACTGAGTTGTAGTAGTGAGATTCTTGTTCCATTCTGTAAGGCTTTGATTAGGCCACACATGGACTACTGTGCCCTTATTTGGTCACCTGGTTTTCAAAAGGACAAGAGATGTTGGAAAGGGTACAGAGCAACTGACTAAGGTAGTTTCTGACCTCTGGAATGTCAAATATGAGGAAAGATTGAGAACATGCAATTTACAGAGTCTAGTGGATAGGAGGAAGAGGGGAGATATGATAGAAACCTACAAGTTAGTAAGGGGTTGTTATAGGAACAATGTTGGAGAGATTCTACAGAAAACAGTGGGAGATCAGGGGAGAACCAGAGGTCATCCCTGGAAGCTGCATAAGGAGAGTGTGAGTAGGGGAGTGAGAAGCAGGTTTTTTTTCATGCAGAGTTGTGAATGATTGGAATGTCTTGCCTGAGAGTGTGGTGTCTGCAGAGAATTTTAGTGTGTTTAAAGCGTGGTATGATGAGCTATGTCTGCGATTAAAGGACCTCCTAGATGAGTCTTTGACTCCATGGGGTCTTGGGTAATAATAATAATAATAATAATACAGGTAATCCCTGAAACTTTCCATTATATTGTTAGTAAATAAGAAGAGAAAACAGAAAAGGAAAAAAAAAAGAAAATGATAATAGTGTGACATTTTAATTATACTATTTATACATTTCATTACTAGTAATAGAAATTCCAGTAATAGAAAAATTAAAAAATATAAACATAAATGGATAGAACATGTTCAAAGAATGAAAAACAGAAAAATTACCAAAACGAGCCTTAAAGTACAATCCATTAGGAAAACGAAAACCAGGATGTCCTCTTAAATGATTCAATGATGACTTCTACGACTGGAACAGGCTATGTTAGGCCTAAATCCTTGATACGCATGATGATGATACATTTCATTACAGTATATATCACAAAATAAGAAAGAAAAAAAAAAAGACAACATAAAATTACATTACATGTGTTGTAATTAATGCAGTACCATATTTTTAGATCTGACAATAAACTAATATCCAGATTCTGTTTGTGTTCGGACTTTATTAAACTGAAAATAGCAATGCTGTTTTTTTTTTTTTTCTTTTCTATGCTGTTTGGACTTAGGCTCTCATTTATTACTTAAAAAAAAATAGAATTGACTAAGAAAAATGTCTTGACTTTTTGACATTCAAGATCTCTTCCTCCCCATCATCACAATATTGCACTTATTCTGATTATTATGTAATTAGTACAGTTTAGGATCAGTTAACTAAAATAAATCTTCATAATTTTAAGTCCTCTTCTGGTTTTTTTAAATTGAAAAAAAAAAAAGTAGCTTTACTCTCTAGTAGCCTTCCAACAGGCATTGAGATTACGAAACAGTTTAATCAAACAAATGGTTTAATTGAATTTCTTTCCCAAATAATTTGACAAAGAATTAAGCATCTTCACAATATTACTTATGAAAAAAGATTCCTTTTAACTGATATGGAGGAGCATTATTAAATATTTTCTGACCAACAGACATTGTGTGCATTTATAGTGAAATACAATCAAGGTTCATTCTTTTAAGCAACAACTTGCTGCCCTCAGCTTTCTCATTTTGTAAATGTTTCTCAATCACATTTTAGCAATACAGTGGCATGCTTCATCCCTCTCTCAAGAGGGTGGCTTTATTTAAAGGTAATCTTGTGCATTAGCATAAAATATACAGTCAGCTCTACATGTAGGGAAAGTTGACTATATTTATAACAAGCTATTCCTATGGTACCTGCTGGGAATCACAGGAATAGCTTTATAATGAATATTTTTTGTTAGGTTAGCATCATACCTGTAGTGATTTTGCTGGGATTTTGATGACCTTGTTGGTAAATTAAATATGGAAATAGACAACAGAATCAACAAAGCTGATATGGTAAGAAGTCAATTGAATAAATTCATATGGAATAAGAGAGAAATTAGTCAGAACACTAAATTAGCTGTATACAAGACAGTGTTCAAACCAGTTTTAATCTATGGATCCTGAGAGCTGGGTAAGAAGTAAAACACTTGTCCAAAGACTAGAGACTGCAGATATGAGAGTCCTGAGAAAGATTACAGGTGTGAACAGATGGCATCAGTGGCAATATCATATTAAAACAGGGGATATTAGGAAAGAACTTACATTGTCAGCATCCAGGAATGTGTTAGCAAAGCTAATCTCAGGTGGTATGGTCACCTAAATAGAATGGGCAAGGAAAGATTAGCAAAACAGTGTTCTCTGCCAGGTTTGCAGGAAAACGACCCATAGGAAGACCAAGATATAGGTGGAGTGATACTGTACAAAGTGCCTTAGATGATAGAAATATAAGATCTGATAATGTTGGAATCTTGACAAGTAACAGACTGATTTGGAGGAAAATTGTAGATAGGAAGTTAGTGATGATGTAAATTTTTCATGTAGTACTATCATATCTTGTACACTCCTTGAGGGTACATGGCAGGAATTTGATGATGATATAGTGAAAGTTTATTATAATGATGTTTTCTAGAGTGAGAGTTGACTGCCCTATATAATGTTACAAAAACAAATGGGGGGAATTGACATTTCTAAGCCATAAAATATTAGCTCACTGCCTAATTAGCAATATGGATGGCATTGCTGCTCTCCAACCTACAGGCTATGAGCAAGTTCAGATTTCACTGTGGCATGGATGTTTGTGGATGTCTTTCATTGGTGATGATTTTTCATTGACTTGTGTGAGACACCACCCATTATCAGAGGCCTAAATTGGCTTGTAAACAAGTTTCAGGCCTGGATTTCTCTGTTATTTAAACCTTAGTCTCTCTCTTAGTTTTATATATATATTACTCACTAATTTCATGAAAAGAATATACTGCAGTTTTATTTTTCTGTCTCTTTCTTCAGTCTCCTTCTTTTAAACCATTTTTGGATTAAAAAGAAAAAAGTACTGTATGGAAATTTAAGTTTTATACACTCTAATATTTCTGTTCTGTCTTAATCTTTCTCAGCATCATAGTAATCTTATCATAACTACTTCATACTATGCTTGTTTCCCAAGAATTTACTGTCTGCTTAAGATACACAAAGAGAGAACACTGCTCTGCCCAATAGTTTTAGATATCAACAGCCCCAATTATCACCTAGCCAAGAAACTAGCATTGACACTTGAGGAGTTGGTAGGTCATTTCTCCTCCTATATAAAAAACACACAACACTTTGTAAACAAAAGTAAAAACATTACACTTGACAAAACTGATTTATTAGTCAGTTGTGACAATCTGCCCTTTTCACAAATGTCCCAATCAATTCTTTTTTTACAGAACACATTTCCACTTGTACATGGCCGTCTTGCCCATGTGCTATATTCTAGTTATTTTGTGTGGCAAAATACTTATATCTGCAGAAAGAAGGTGCAGCCATGTGCTTGCCACTGTCCTCCTGTTATGAACTTTTACATGGTTTCTTGAGCAACATACTCTAGATTCCTTTACTTTAAACCCAAAGTCTGGCCAGGTACATTGTCCTTGTTTTCATTATCTGGCTTCACAACCACCAGATTTTAGACACCTTACTCAGCCACTACAAACAACACAAACATACAATTCACGGTTGAAATTGAAAGTCAGAACATGTTTCCATTTCTGCATACATTTGTCACATATCTTTCCTCTAGCAGTTTTCCTTCAATGTTTACTATAAGCCTACACATCCTGGCCGACACACACAAACAAACTTTACCCCCTCCCAAACTGGGTGCTTTTAACACACTAAAAAAAATGAAGCTATTTAGATTAAGATGAGCTATTAAGATTTGCTCCAATGAGCAAGCACTTAAGCATGAATTTAAAATTATCAGAAAACACTTACCTAAAAAATAGCTATAGCAAAAATTTGCCAACAAAATTTTTCACAAAACTGTGCCTGAAAATAAAAATAAACTAGTACAAAAAAAACTAGTAACTAGTTAATAAACTAGTTACAAATAAAACTGTAGCTATTTCATGTATTAAAGGGTTATCAAATAAAAATTAACAGAATGCTACACAAATTACAACTGTAATTCCACCTTTAAACCTTCTGCAGAATTAAAGAACTTATTCATTTCTTCCAAGGATTCCCTTCCTCCCTTGATCCTCTCTGCAGTGGAGTATATTCAGTGCATCTGTAACTTGCCTTATATAGGTGAAACTGGATGCATGATTACATTCTGGAAAAAGGAACATAACTATGGTTAATCTGATCTTTCTGCTCATGCTGTGGATATTCTACACTGAGTTGACGAAAGGCACATCAACTACATCACACCAAAAGCAGGTATAGGTTTATATTTATAGAAACCTATGAAATTCTGATCAATCACCTGATTTCAAAAATAATGATAGTCTAAAAATCTCAACAATATGGATGGCACATATTTGACCTACATAACCCTTTGTAATAATTAGGACTGTAGTTCTCCAGGATGCCATAATATATTATTAAAAAACCACGGCACTTATTTATATATTGATTAGGCTACTACTGTTGTTGTGGTAAAGGTTAATATGAATTTGTTTTCTGGCCATGTAAAATAGGATATAGCTTTGTTATAGTTTTTTTTTCACACTAGAGGTCAGGCCAGTAGAATAATGGTTGACCAAATTAGTATTACGCATACTGTTTGAATTGTAATGTAGTTTGTCTGCATATATATATGTGTATACACTCCACTCTAGATAAGGTTGAAACATTGGGAAATTAGTTGTTCTTAACATAGTAGTAGCAGTCGATAATTAATAACTGTGTTACATTAAATGAAAGGATTTAGTATTGTGGACAGGTTAAGGAACAGATCACCTGGAATGTCCATTAGTAGGTTAAATTGGATGGTCTTGGTTGTTGGACTGAGGATAAGTACTTCCCAAATTTGGGGCAGTTTCACATACCAAATTTGTTGAAGTTTGAAAAGTTTCTTAAGGCTCAGGCAGATTCCAGTAATAGGGTCAAAGCTGTATAACTGAGAGGAAACCTCCACATAGCCTTTAAAGGAATGCAGAGAACCGACCAACGCTTCTGACCTAATGTTCAATCCTCACCTTCTCGTGGTGCATCCTGTTGGGTATCTACCTGGACACTGAATGAACTAGGATGGGCTGGAAATTTGGGATTTAGCCGACCAAATTGTATTCTTATTGGCTTAAACCAATATAGAAAATGATGGTGGTAAACATGACAAAATTTCATGCAGGCTGGGGTGTCGCCCGGTTAAACAAGGGCCCCCGTTGTTTTCGCCAGGGAACCAGGGAAAGTCAGCAAAAAGTCAGCTACTGGAACAAATCTGAAAGCACACCCCAACTCAACATCGTCAGAGTTAAAGATCGGTACTATCGACATAAGAAGCCTGAATGGCAAAGAAATGGAGCTAGCTGAGGAATTAGATAAGTACCAGTTCGACATAATAGGAGTGACCAAAACAAAAAAGACAAAAACTGGTGAGATCATTCTGAGCAATAAATACAAAATGTTATATTTTGTATTTATTTTCAATCAGGGAAAAGAAGGAGTAGCTGTAGTATTCAACACTAAATACGAGGCTAATCTTCTTGATGGTGGGCAGTCCCAAGTAGAGTGATGTGGGCAGATATCAGAATGGAGAACTGGAAAATGAGACTTATTTGTGCCTATGGTCCCTCAGAAGGTTCTACTAAGGCAGAAGTGGAGAAATTTTTTGAGGCTTTAGAGAAAGCAGCTGACACAATGAAAAAGGAAAAGTTGGTCCTTGTATGGGATCTAAATAGCAGAGTAGGAAATGATTGTCAGACACACAAAAATATTTTGGAAAAATTTGGAGAAAAGAGCAAAGCTAATAATAATTGCAAATACCTGTTGGATTTCTGCTCAGGACATGGACTGGTTATTACTAGCACCATGTTCCAACATAAAAATGTGCACAAATTCACATGGAGAGAAGAGGCTAGGAATAAGAAAAGTCTCATTGACTATGTTATTGTCAATAGTGATGTTTTCTCCCTGGTGCAGGACACCAGAGTATACAGAGGATTTGAAATTGAAAGTGATCACTATTTAGTCTTGAGCAGGATAAAATTGAATTTAATTTTGAAAAGCAGAATATTTAAGAAAGTTTTAAAGCGAATAAAAGTTCAGCAGCTCTCAGATGTGAACTGTTGACTAAAATACACAAAGATTAGTGAAGAAATAATGAAAGTGTTTGAGAACAGGAACCAAACCTTGGAGATTCAGTAGGAAGCCTTAAAGAAACATGGATTGATTCAGCCAGAGAGGCATGTGATGAGGTTGTCTGTAAGGATAGAAAAATCAGAACTCCATGGTGGATGCAGGAAGTTAAAGAGGCAGTGAAGGAAAAGAAGAAAACACATCAAAAGTTCCTGACAAATAAGTCAGCTTTTGCTCTTAGAGAATGCAGAGACAAATGTAAGAAAGCTAAACACTGTGTAAAACTAGCTAAACAAAAGTAATGGGAAGACTGGTAAGAACATAGAAAATAAATATCAAGAAGGTGGCAAGATATTCTGGAGGTTGTTGAAGAAGCTCAGAAATGGAGGAAAGAATGTTGTAAAAGGAATTAGAGATGAGATGATAAAGTTCAGATGAAAACTGGAGAAAAAGATATCATTTAAGTATGGAATAATTACTTTGAAAAATTGCTAGATGAAACAAGCAATGATAGCACATTGATAAAAAAAACACTCAACAGGCATACAGTCAGGAATATATATATCCATACTTGAAGTAGAAAAAGCCATCAAAGGCTTGAAATGTTGAAAGGCAGCAGGAGTAGATGAATATATTTGTCCAGAAATGCTGAAATATGGAGGTATAATAGTCTTACAGTGGCTGCACTGCATAGTTCAAAAGGCCTGGACGGAGGGACAAATTCCTGATGATTGCAGTAGAGATCTCATAGTACCCATGTATAAAAAAGGGAAATAAAACAATATGAAAATTACAGAAGTATTTCTCTACTGAGTGTTCCTGGTAAGATTTATGTAGGTGTACTTGAGAAACGGTTGAGAAGAATTGTTGAAGAAAAGCTCGGTGAAGAACAAGCTGGATTCAGGCCAAATAGAGGCTGTCAGGATCAGATCTTTACTTTACGACAAATAGTTGAGAAATCATGGGAATATAACAAAGATCTGTATTTAAGTTTTGTAGATCTGGAAAAGGCATATGACAAGGTGCCAAGAGAGAAGCTATTCAATACACTATAGTTATATGGTGTCAATGGGGAATTATATCAAGCAATACTTAGTCTTTATTTTTTTTTTTTTTACTAAATAATTTAAGGAAATTACAACGTCAACTAGGATATACATTAAAATAAATTTTAATGTATATGCTAGTTGACGTTGTAATTTCCTTAAATTATTTAGTAAAAAAATGCATAACCAAAGTCTAAGCCTTTCCACGAGAATAAGTCTTTATTTGAGTTGTAAATCAGCAGTTATAATTGAAGGAAGTACAGTAAGATGGTCTTATGTTAAATCTGGTGTGAGACAAGGATGTACATTATCCCCTCTGTTATTCATTATCTATATGGATCACATTATGAAGGAAAGTGGTATTATACCTGATATCAAAATTGGAGATGTTAATGTCAGCTCTTTGCTTTATGCAGACGATGTTATACTTCTAAATAAATCCGCTACAAGTCTACAAGATTCTCTGACTAAATTGAATAACTGTTGTAATAGATATGGTATGAAGGTCAGCATTAAAAAGCCAAAGACAATGAAAATAGGCAGAAAGTCAATTGAATAAATTCATATGGAATAAGAGAGAAATTAGTCAGAACACTCAATTACTATATACAAGACAGTATTTAAACCAGTTTTAACTTATGGATCTGAGAGCTGGGTCAGAAGTAAAACACTTGACCAAAGACTAGAGACTACAGATATGGGAGACTTGAGAAACATTAGGGACACGAACAGATAGCATCAATGGCAATATCATTTTAAAAACGAGGCTATTAGGAAAGAACTTGACATTGTCAGCATCCAGGAATGTGTTAGCAGAGCTAATTTCAGGTGGTATGGTCACTTAAACAGAATGAGCGAAGGAAAGATTAGCAAAACAAGTCTTTCTCTGCCCGGTTGGTAGGAAAAACTACCCAGAAGACGACCAAGATATAGGTGGATTGATACTGTAAAAAAAGTGCCTTAGATGATAGAAATATTCATCATCATCATCAATTTCCTGCCATGTACCCTCAAGTGGTGTACAGGATATGATAGTACTACATGAAAAATTTATATCATTACTAACTTCCTATCTACAATTTTCCTCCAAATCAGTCTGTTACTTGTCAAGACTCCAACATTATCAGATCTTCTATTTCTATTGTCTGACATTGTACTGACAATGCCAAGTTCTTTCCTAATATCCTCGGTTTTAATATGATATTGCTATTGTTGACATCTGTTCACACCTCTGATCTTTCTCAGGACTCTCATATCTGCGGTCTCTAGTCTTTGGTCAAGTGTTTTACTTCTGACCCAGCCCTCAGATCCATAAGTTAAAACTGGTTTGAACACTGTCTTGTATACAGCTATTTAGTGTTCAGACTAATTTCTCTCTTATTCCATATGAATTTATTCAGTTGACTTCCTTCCATACCAGCTTTGTTGATTCTGTTGTCTATTTCTATATTTAATTTACCATCTTCACTAAAAATCGTGCCTAAGTAGCTGAAATGTTTTACTTGTTCCACAAGTTCTCCATTCACAACACAGTTGACATTTTCAATGATTCTGCCTATTTTCATTGTCTTTGGCTTTTTAATGCTGACCTTCATACCATATCTATTACGACAGTTATTCAATTTAGTCAGAGAATCTTGTAGACTTGTAGTGGATTTATTTAGAAGTATAACATCTCGACATAAAGCAAAGAGCTGACATTAACATCTCCAATTTTGATATCATGTTTAATACCACTTTTCTTCATAATGTGATCCATATAGATAAAGAATAACAGAGGGGATAATGTACATCCTTGTCTCACACCAGATTTAACATTAAACCATCTTCCTGTACTTCCTTCAATTTTAATTGCTGACTTACAACTCAAATAAAGACTAAATGTTGCTTGATGTAATGCCCCATCGACACCATATAACTGTAGCGTATTGAATAGCTTCTCTTTTGTCGAATCCAAATCGACAAAACTTAAATACAGATCTTTGTTATATTCCCATGATTTCTCTACTATTTGTCGCAAAGTGAAGATCTGATACTGACAGCCTGTATTTGACTTGAATCCGGGTTGTTCTTCACCAAGCTTTTCTTCCACAATCCTTCTCAACTGTTGCTCAAGTATACTTGCATATATCTTACCAGGAACACTCAGTAGGGATATACCTCTGTAATTCTCACATTTAGTTTTATTTCACTTTTTATATATGGGTGCTATGAGAGCTCTACTCCAGTCATTGGGAAATGTCCCTCTGTCCAAGAATTATGAACTATGCAGTGCAGCCACTGTAAGACCTTTATACCACCATACTTCAGAATTTCTGGTCGGATATCATCTACTACTGCTGCCTTTCCACATTTCAAGCCTTTGATGGCTTTTTCTACTTCAAGTATGGATATGTATTTCTGACTGCATGCCTGGTCAGTGTTTTTTTATCACTGTGCTGTCATCACTGCTTGTTTCATTTAGCGGTTTTTCAAAGTAATTACTCTATACTTCAAGGATATCTTTTTCTCCTGTTTTCATGTCACCTTTATCATCTTTTACTCCTCTTACATCATTCTTTCCTCCATTCCTAAGCTTCTTCAACAACCTCCAGAATATTTTGCCCCCTTCTTGATATTTATTTTCTATGTTCTTGCCAAAGTCTTCCCATGACTTTGGCAAGAACATAGAACACAGCTTTCTTACATTTGTCTCTGTATTCTCTAAGAGCACAAGCTGATTTATTTACCAGGAACTTTTGATATGTTTTCTTCTTTTCCTTCACTGCCTCTTTAACTTCCAATGTCCACCATGGTGTTCTAATTTTTCTATCCTTGCAGACAACTTCACCACATGCCTCTCTAGCTGAATCAATCAAGGCTTGCTACTGAATCTCCAAGGTTTGGTTCCTGTTCTCAAACTCTTTCATTTTTTCTTCAATAATCTTTGTGTATTTTAGTCTATAGTTCACATCTGAGAGATGCTCAACTTGATTCGCTTTAAAACTTTCTTACATGTTATTCTTTTCAAAATTAAATTCAATTTTATCCTGCTTAAGACTAAATAGTGATCACTTTCAATTTCAAATCCTCTGTACACTCTGGTGTCCTGCACCAGGGAGAAAACATCACTATCAACAATAACATAGTCAATGAGACTTTTCTTATTCCTTGCCTCTTCTCTCCATGTAAATTTGTGCACATGTTTATGTTGGAACATTGTGTTAGTAATAACCAATCCATGTCCTGAGCAGAAATCCAACAGATATTTGCCATTATTATTAGCTTTGCTCTTTTCTCCAAATTTTTCCAAAATATTTTTGTATGTCTGACAATCATTTCCTACTCTATTTATATCCCCAACAAGGACCAACTTTTCCTTTTTCATTGTGTCAGTTGCTTTTTTTAAAGCCTCAAAAATTTCCTCCACTTCTACTTTAGTAGAATCGTCTGTGGGACCATAGGCACAAATAAGTCTCATTGTCCAGTTCCCCATTCTCATATTTGCCCACCTTACTCTACTTGAGACTGCCTACCATTCAAGGAAATTAGCCTCATATTTTGTGTTGAATACTATGGCTACTCCTTCTTTTCCTTGATTGTGATTTCCTGAATATAACATTTTGTATTTATTGCTCAGAAAGATCTCACCAGTTTTTGTCTTTTTTGTTTCAGTCACCCCTACTATGTCGATCTGGTACTTATCTAATTCCTCAGCTAGCTCCATTTCTTTGTCATTCAGGCTTCTTATGTTGATAGTATTGATGTTTAACTCTGGTGATGTTGAGTTGGGATTTGTTCCAGTAGTTGACTTTTCGCTGTTCGCCCTGGTTTCCTGGCAAAAAAACGAGGGCCTTGTTTAACTGGGCGACACCCCTGCCGGCATGAAATTTTGTCATGTTGTACCATCATTTTTTATTTTGGTTTAACCAATAAGAATACAATTTGGTCCGCTAAATCCCAAATTGCCAGCTCATCCTCATTCGTTCAGTATCCAGGTAGATATCCAACAGAGTTCACCACGAGAAGGTGTGGATTGAACATTAGGTCAGAATCCCTGGTCATTTCTCTGCATTCCTTTAAAGGCTATGTGGAAGTCTCCTTTCAGTTATGCAGCTTTGACCTTTAAGCACCCTGATAGAAATATAAGATCTGATAATGTTGGAGTCTTGATAAATAACAGACTGATTTGGAGGAAAATTGGTAGATAGGAAGTTAGTAATGATATAAATTTTTCATGTAGTACTATCATATCCTGTACACCCACCCGTTGAGGGTACATGGAAGGAATTTAATGATGATGAAATATTATACACAAATGTTTTAGAAGAATAATAAAGTTTGATGGTCACAAACATCAGTCAACATAAAGCTGTGAAACTGAAAAATAAAAGTTAGAATATATAACATAATTAGGTTCTCAGAAAACCAGGATTGGACTCCTTCTAGAGAAATATAAAGAAATGCAGAACTAAGAGACAGTCTGGTATAGATGTGAAGCAGGAACTAAATATGATAGTAGAATCCTTGATGTTGGTCAAGCAGGCTGCATTATGCATGCTAAAGATGAGATTGAGTACTGGAGTAGAGGTCCTATGCTCTGCATAGAGTGACTGGCAGACATTGTGATGGAGAAAAAGAAAAAAAAAAAAGGTTGAACATGATACTAATATTTTTTAAACTGATAGTAGATATGTATGTGTGTTAATTTTATTACATTATAATTAAATGAATACTGTTTATTTATAGGGGTACCACAGAACAGTTGAAAAAATATGCAAGAAAAGCAGAAAGATTATCTGCAGAGATCCAGTTTCTTAAAGTAAGTTAAAGTTCAGTTCACAACTGGTGGTCATTCAGTTTATTTCCATTTACTGATCCCATTTGGGTTCATCAGGTAGTGAATATTTGTTTTTATTCTTTAATTTACCATTATCTTGGAATATGCATGCCATATACTCAAATTTCCATATATATATATGCTTTATTTACTCAAATATAACTCGCCCTCGCATATATCTCGCACCCCTGATTTTACTTTACGTAAAAAGAAATTAAAAAGTTTCACATATACCTCGCACATGAAAAAAAGTTTAAAACATTTAGAATTAGTGAATATTGTTATAGCAGTTGCAGATATTTTGGAATTTGGTTGAAGAGAATTAGCAAATCAACTCAACAATCGCCGAGTTGAGTAGCAATATCTTTTTTTTAATACCACACAAATCATATGCACATCTTCATAGCTGTGCTGTCTCTACTGGCCTGTCATTGCTCTCTATTTCATACTCAGGTTTTGCTTCACATTAGTCATTCGTTAATTTGAATCTTTAGTGAGAATGCTAATTGTCGCAAAAGATTCAAATATATTATGTGATGAAGGAGAGCGGCCGATCACATAAATAATATTGATAATTAAAATTTAAATGCATCATTTAGTTTTTGCCTGAAAAACTTTCGTTTCCAAAAATCCCCGCATATATCTCACACCATGATTTTTTACTTTAATTTTTGGGGAAAAAGTGTGAGTTATATTCAAGTAAATACAGTAAACTTTTATAATTGTTTTTATCACCAGATCTCCATACATCCCAAAGTTGGATTGATAAGACACTTATTCACTACTCCCATGAAGAAGCCCATTTTTCATTTTCTTGATTCCCACCCTTCATTCTATACCTTATGATGGCACTACACTTAATTTTTGCTTGTGCACTAATGTTGACCTGTTAGGCTCAGGTTGAAATATCTGCATTAATAAATTATTATTATTAATTCTTGTGCCGACATGTTTCTTGTTTATTCTTGAAGGATTAAAACAAGAATATATTATGTTCTTGTTTTAATCCTTTTCCCAAGTGTAAGCAAACAGTTGTATCTGAAGTATGTTCATGAAGATTGTTGACTTCACATCACTTGTCTCAGTATCCCATAATGCTAAAACTTTGTGCATGGGTGTTCACTACCTAGACAAATTTCAACCGTTACTAAGGTCTCACCAGTGGTAGCTATGCCCTAGAAGATATCAAGATAACTGCAGATGTTATATATATTTTCTGTATACAAGCGGTAAAACGGTGTATTACCATATGATTAAATATTCTGGATCAGAGATCATTGTAGAAAGTTTTACCACTGAGTATAATAAGTACATCATACTTGGTATAATTGGGTCTGAATCTTTTATTTCATTTCTATATTTCAGAACTTAATCTCAAAATTTATTAATCTGAGATTGTCATGTTTTTTGTGATCAGTGATTCTTTTGGTGTTGGAAAAGTGGGCTCGTTGTTTGCTCACTTATATTGGAATTTACTAACTTGTGAAGAGTGTAAAGGTAACTTGTGTTCCTCTTCTTACCTGGGTGGGGTGGGGATGTAGATTACAAAGTCTTTTTATTTATTTATTATTATTTTTTTTTAAAGTCAGTAAGAGGTTTTTTGTTTGAACTGCAATAATAGCAGAGATTTTTACATATGTATATTTGGCTATGAGATGTATATATTCAACACAAATATGTTATTGGTAATGATATGCCTCCCACTCTGTATCTGTGAAATAGGGAAATAATAATCTTTGAAGTAATGCAGGAAAACTATTTTTTGTCATTGTGTAAAGTCTTCCTTTTAAAGCTATCTCTCAGAAGAAAACTTATTGCAAAGTGTATTGAGCTACAGAGGCTCTGGTTCAATAACATTAAACTTCCAAAATTGCTGGACTGATGCCAGTGTTTCCTTTACTAAGCCAAATAAACTGACATACATTGCTCATGAAGCTATGCTTTGTCAGCTCGTATAGGGCTTTCACTCATTTCTTACACTAGGAAGTTTGTCAGATGGTAAAAAAAAAGTGAATTTATGAAATTGTGATAGTATATTCATTTACATCAAGTATATTCATCAAGCCATTAGGAAAAAGAAAACCAGGACGTCCTCTTAAACGATTCAACGATGACTTCTAAGGCTGGAACAGGCCATACTAGGCCTAAATCCTTGATACGTATGATGATATTCATTTTCATGAATTTCATCATTTCATGATCATAAATTCCAAAGTAATGTGTTTTTCTTGTGTTAAAGAAAGCAAGTGGCATATCAGTATTTTGTTTTAAAAAATACTTATTAAGGTTTTTAGTAATACAGTCTATTTCAATTTTCACTAATTTATTTAAATATTTGGGAAACAATCATCATCGAATTCTTGATATGTACCCTCAATGTATAGGATATTGATAGTACTCCATGAAAACATTACATCATTACTGATTTCTTATCAGCAATTTTCTTTCAGACTAATCTGTTATCTTTCAAAACTGCAATATTATCACCTTTTATATTTCTGCCTTCTAAGACACATCTTACTCTATCAATTCACCTAGACCTTGGTCTTCCTCAGGGTCTTTTTCCTGCCATTCTGGTAAACAGCACTTGTTTTGCTAACCTTTCCTCTCCCATTCTGATTTAAGTGACCATATAACCAGTGATTAGCTCTGGTAACACATTCCTAAATACCAACAATGTCAGGTTTGTTTTTAATATGATACTGCCCCATTGGATGCCATCTGTCCGCTTTCCTAATATTTCTCAGAACTCTCATATCTGTCTCAAGTCAAGTTTTACTTCTAACCCAGATCCATAATTATGTTAAAATGGTTTGAACACTGTCTTGTATAGAGCAGTTTGTTTTGGCGTTTCTTTCTTAATCCACATAAATTTATTCATTTCACTTCCTACCATACCACTTTTCTAAGTCTGCTGTTTATTTCCATTTTTATTTGCTATCTTCACTAAAAATTGTGCCTATAAAATTGAATTATTTTACTTGTTCCTTTCTATTCAAGATATAGTTGATGTTTACAGTGTTTTTGCCTATTTTCATTGTCTCTTTTTCTTGCTGATTTTGATATACATTTATTATAGCAGTTATTCAGTTCATTTAGGGAATCCTGCAGACTTGTATTGCATTTACTTAATTTTTGTGAGCTCTCACTTATATCTCACTAAAGTAAAGAATCCAGGTTAACATGTCTGATTTTAATAATACGATTAACTCCCCTTCCCCCTTGCTTTCATAATGCTTAGCCATATAGATGATGAATAACTGTGGTGATAACGCATACCTTTTTTTTTTTTCTTTCACCTGATTTAGCATCGAACCATTTTCCTGAACTTCAGTTTTAGTTACTGACTTTCAGCTCAGATAGATTATATATTGTTTGATAAAATGTGCTATTTACACCATATAACTGTAGCATTTGAACAGCATTTCTCTTGGCACCTTGTTATATGCCTTTTTCTAGATCTGCAAAACTTAAATACAGATCCTGATTATATTTCCATTCTGTTGGTCTCAAAGTGAAAATCTGATCCTCACAACCTTTATTTGGTCTGAACCTGGCTTATTCTTCTCTAAGCTTCCCTTCCATAGATAGTTTTTATAAAACATTGCAGCTGCTGATTACAGTGCAAAAATGGATATCATAACAATAGTTTCCTGTAATATTGTCATTTTTATGTCTTAAACTGTGACTCTTTATTCATTGTGAACATAAGTAATAAGATTGTCATTCCTCTTGTGATTCTTTAGAGAAACTTGTGGCATTAAGATTATAACATATAGACACGTTTACACAAGAATATTATATTTTAATTTGCCAAATATTTCAGTCTGAAAATAACAGACTATCTTCAGTGGCTACATAGGAACAGTTTTTAACAAGGTGGAATACCAGCAATTGATCATTCAAACATCACACGGCTCGTTCTACTTTTGAATGATCAATTGTTGGTATTCCACCTTGTTAAAAACTGTTCCTATGTAGCCACTGAAGATAGTCTGTTATTTTCAGACAGAAATATTTGGCAAATTAAAATATAATATCTTGTGTGAACGTGTCTATATGTTATAATTCCTCTTGTGAGTGAGATGGTGAACTTTAATTAAGAGATGGGTTTTGCTTATACAGATTAAGCTGTTTCAAAATGAATTTTGCTTTGTAATATAGGATGTTGTGTAGGCCACCTCTGTGAATGCTACTGAGAAAATTCACAAGTGCAACTTTTTTAGGAGTAACTGTGTTATCATAATCGCAAGCTGCACTAGAGATCTCTTCACAGTTAATGGACATACATGAATGTTGATAATCGTTTTTTGTATTTAGAGTAGAACTAGGATTGTGGCCTTAAAACACTCTGCACTGACTTTGCATAGATTCTGAAATAAGTATGAAATTCAGAAGATGAGCACTGACTATTCACAGGAAACAGAAGCAATGCATTGGTCAAATGCTAATAGCTTTTTTCTTCTTTTTTTGCTTTATGATTTATCAGAAGCAATCTTCAGCATGTTTGTGGGTGTATATGTATATACACACACACACACCTCTGAATCAAAAAATCATCTAAATTATCTACTTAGTAGATTATATAACTACATAAACACATAAAAATGTAATATAAATTATAAGAAAACTGTTATTTGAAAAAAATTCATAAAATTAGAATAATTTTTAATGTGGTTCAAAATATTAGAATATTCCACATTTTTCCAGTTCATTTTGAGGAGAGCATAGAAATAGCAAATATTTCAGTAGCTGTGAGACTGGCTCGTGTGTGAGGAATCATTTGCACGTGGATTTCGGTTAATCATTTGCTAAACATGTATCAAATGAGTGGCATATCATAAGCTAAGAATTTTGTATGGTATCTCTACACAGATAAGGCCAAATGAAACAGTTTATAGCTAAGGAATTGAAGTGTTCTCAAGTAAGTGTAAGGAGAGTATTGAGATAGTATTCTAAAACTGGATTTTCAGAATAATCACTGCAATAGTGGTCGAAAGGTAACTACATCGAACGATGAGAGGAGATTGAAGAATATCGTGAAGAAAAACTGCTTCTGAATTGTAAGGCATTTTCACAGGAGATGGAAAGAACTAGGTGTGAATATGTCTAAATCTACAATGTTGAGGCAACTTCACAAATTGGGTTTTTTAAATCACGTGTGCTTAAGATGAAGCTGCCTACGACTTCCAAGCAAAAGGCTGCTAGAGTGTGGTGGTGGTGTAAGCAAAGACTGTTTATGGGCTCAAGAGGACTGGAAAAAGGTGCTTTTGCGATGAAAGTATGTTTTGTGTGTCCCATGGTCATCAAGGAATACATGTTTGGCGTCTTAAGCAAGAAGTTTGATAAAGAATGCATGAAACGTTCATTGAAATTTGCAACCTCTGTCATGATATGGTCTTGTATGACCTCATAGGATCCAGGTAGGCTGTGTATTGTGTATGAAAGAGTCAATTCCCAAGTGTACCAAGAAATTCTTGAACACTTTATGTTACTGGCATTAGAAAATTTATGTGATGGTGATTTCCTTTTTCAGCAAGACTCAGCTTCTTGTCATACTTCCAAGACCACTACTAGATGGCTCAAAGAAAGGCAAATCGTTGTAATTCCTTGCCCAGCAAACATACCACATTTAAACTCCATTGAGAATTTGTGGAGAATGATGAAGAAAGTCTTCAAGAAGTTTCCCTAAGAGATAATAATGAACTTGTTTCTAGTTTGCAGACCATATGGGCATATTTTGATAAAAAAAAAAATAAAGGCTCTGAACTGCTAGTAAATAATATGCCCAGCCATTTACGAATGGTCATAAAAGCTAAGGGGGGCTGCAACAAAGTACTAATTATCATGTTGTTTCCCTTTAACTGTAATTTTTGTGCATTTATTTTTGCATTATTCTAATATTTTGTGAACCACGTTAAAAATTATTCTAATTTTGTGAACGTTTTCAAATAATTTATATTACCATTTTCTCTGTATCATTTTCTATCTGGTGCTCTCCATGTTACCGTATGTATATTTTTATGCTTAAAGATGGAACCTCCTACTACTTCATTCGCCATGAAGCCTTTTGGCTCTTTATTTTCAGTAATTTATATTACATTTTTATGTGTTTACATGGTTATATAATCTACAAAGTATGTAGATTTGGTTGATATTAATTCATATTTGGTAATAATTATTTTCTATGCAATAAATTAGAATTACAAATCATTCAACATATTTTCTTTGATTATTCTAATTTTTGATTCGGAGGTGTATAAATATGTTTTAAGTGACTTTGAATAGGAATTACTTGTGCTCTCATGCAGAATTTCAGAAAGGAAATGATTAACTTTCCTAGTAATTAATGTTATTTTAGGTTCCATCTCTCTCTCTCTGTATAGAGAAGATTATTACTTTGATATTTGAATAGATATACAATGCATGATCTAAAATTGTTATACTAATAAACTTAACATGATATTTATTTTCTCTTTGTAAGCAAAAAAAAAAAAAAAGAAAAAAGATTTCTATTCCTGCATTCAAGCTGCATTAGCAAAATTAACTTAATTCTTGTGTCCTTTATATCTACAAGTCATCGTCTCCTGATTTGAAAGATTTTTAGATGAATGTAGTTCTTTTCCTACATTCATCTAAAATTATGACATAGCAGATGTATCTATTATGTGATTTCTTTCACATGTTTGATTTTTTTTTTTAATGGCACAAAGACATCAAGGATCATTCTGTGCCATACCAGAGCAATCACATGATTGTTCTGGTATGGCACAGTTCTTGATTAGTAGAACAATCACAAACATTCATGTCTTTGGTGGGATTTGAACCTGCAGCCTCTTGGATAGAGAGCTGATTATGCTAACACTCAGCCAACCAGACCAGCTCTTCCACATATGGAAGAGCTGGCCTGGTTGGCTGAGTGTTTATTGCAGTTTTTTCAGGAACACCAAAAATTTAGAAAAGATAACTATCATAAATATTCATAAATATGCTGTGCAGCAGCATGGAATAACCCGTCCAAGAATTTTTGAGATTTTTACAGCATATATGCCTGAATTTGGTTCATCATAGAAACAATAGTTCATTTTCCTTCCATATATGTATGTATGTCAAAAATGGAGTGATGGAGGACATTTTCATGGTTCATAGGAAGCCAGCACAGATTGGAAGATACTTGAGTTGCATGGACTTCACACCACTATCTTGTACCATTCATCAGTGTCGTTTATTAAAGACAGCAACGTATCCCAGGTGGCAGGAGTAGAATTCTGCAGGAGATACTCCTTCACTATCAAGGTATCTCCTCAACCATGAATATTTATGCCAAAACTTCACATAAGCTTCATAATTTAGAAAAAATACTTTGAAGAATCAACAACAACAATTTTGAAAGACAGCAATTGGACTTTCTGTCAGCTGCATATCTTACAGGAATATCAGTGTATAATGCACTTTTCCAGATGCCAGTGGGAACATTCAAAACTACCCCAGAAAAACTCCACTCTGTCCAAACATGCACATGCATTTGAAACAGATTGTGCAGAGAACTTTACTGATGCAGTACTACCTTCCTACACAGACTTAAATTTTGGGTAACTGTTGACAGCCAGTAGCTACGAACAGGAACATAGGTTACATCATGAATACCTATTGGAAATGATAGTTCATACAGCAAATGTCCATTAACATTCTAGCAGCAGAAGAATTAAATACAGTATTCATAGTCCTCTCTCTCTCTCTCTCTCTCAAAGATTTATTTACTTATTCCTCTTTACTCTATTGGGTGCATAAGGCCTCAACCACATCCATCTGACTGTATTTTGTGCTTTTCTTTTCATCTGTGTCCAGTTCCTTCCAATCTTCTGAGCACTTCTTCTGCTCCTCTCTGTCAGCTCATCTCTGGTCTACCTCTCTTTCTCTTTCCTTGAAGATTCCACTCTAATGCTTGTTTGACTTTATCTTTTTCATGTTCTCATGTCTTTTTCATTTTTCATGCCCTATTCATCTCCATTTTCGCTGATTGATGTCATTCATTATTGGTTTTTGCTTAGGTTTTTTGTCGTAATTCTTTACTGGATATCTTTTGTGGCCATTTTATTTGTAGAATTTTTCTTAAACATTTATTTACAAAACTTTGCTGTTTTATCCTAATTGCTTTTGTTGTTGTCCATGTTTCTGATGCATAGAGTAGAACTGATTTAATATTTGTATTAAATAATTGAGCCTCCATGGCTCAGTCAGTATACACGCAAGCCTTTGGTCGGAAAGACCTGGTTCAATTCCTGTCAGTGACATGAAGAACCTTTATCTGATCTCTTTCAACTAAAGGTGAGTTAGCCTGTCTCATATGGAGGTAGGGGGGGGGGTCATCCGGAAACTCAGGTTTTTTGTCCCCCAGAACAGGGAGTAGCAGAGGAAAACCACCCTGTGAATGCATACTTCTACAGACATAGGACACCTCCAGTAATAAGGAGTAACCAACCTATTCCATAGGATTTTGGTTCCGAATGCCTACACAGTAAAATGTGTAGGTCTACGCATGAGCATAGATTAGGATTAAATAATCTGATTTTTTTAAAATCTCCATATTTTCCCTAACATGTTAAAAATTCTCTGTGCTCTCATAGATTTTATATCTTCGTCTGCTACTCCCTGTTTATTTATTATTGATCCTAGGTAATTAAAGTTCTCTACTGATTCTAAGATTTGACCTTTCAGTACCTGCTCTGTTTTTTGTTTGTTTTATTTTATTTTTGGTTTCATTTTATTTATTCTCAATTCAAAGCTTCAAGGCTTCTTAATTGAGTTTATTGTTTTTTTTCTCCCCTTCATATTGTTGTTATGTATGCCCTATAAACATATATCATCTGCAAAATCCAGGCCATGTAGCTGTTTTGTTAAATTCTCCTGTATTCCTTTTGCTTTTTTCATGACATTTCTCATAACCTAGTCTGTAACAATAAGAAATATTGTTAGGGAGAGAATGCAGCCTTGGCTAATTCTTGTTTTAATTTCAAACTTTTCTGAAAGTTCTCCACTGTGTAGGATTTGTATTTTATATTTTTCATAATTTTTTTTAACTATGTTGAGAATTTTACATGGTATGCTATAATTAATTTCCATATCGCTTCTGTCACTACTCAAAAGCTTTTTCAAAATCAACAAAGCTGATATAAAGATTTGACTGCCATTCTGTTGACTGTTCTGTTATTATTTTGAGTGTTGCTATATGATCTATACATGACTCGTTTGGCTCTAAATCCTTCTTAGGTTTCTAAAGTTTTTGGTTTATTTCTTTTTTCTAATATTATTCTTGTTAGTATTTTACTTGATGTTTTAATGATGATATTTCTCTCCATTTACTACAATTAGTTTAATTTTTTTTTTTTTTTAATCAGTAATCCAATGTTTCATTGATCTGGCCATTCTTCCTGCATATTTATATGTGGTTAAGAAATAGATAGAGTATATTCACCATTAAGTCTATACTGCTTTAATAGTTTATTTGGTTATACCATCTATATGAGTTGCTTTTCCATTTATACTTTCTTGTAGTGTTTTTTGTTTTACTTTTTTTTCTTTCTTTGGTGTCTATTTTTAATATTTTTCTTTTCTTTATAGTATTTGAATTTCTTTTTCAGGTTTTTCTCTGTTCGTTATCTTTCTTGTGTAGAGGCTTAAGTGCTGTGAGGACATTATGTTGGAGGTTTAATGGATTTTTTACAACACTCAGAAAGAATTAAATTAGAATTTAATACTCCTATATTTCATCCTAGTCACTAGGACATCTATGGGGATTACAAACAATTAATGTAACATGCACACAAAAACTTACAATACTAAGCCCAACCACGTGGGTGACCCTAAAGTCCTATCTGGGTGGAGTGCCCTCTAAGGGCGGTAGTAGGTGGCCTGGAATGTAAGGTGGGACCTCTGGTGATGAGTGTTTCCCAAATCTTCGGAATCTACGAAAGATCAGCTCCCCCCCTCTCTCTCTCTCTGCCTGGAGTTTACAAAGTACCCTGTACCTGTAAGCTTGCATACTTTGGACAGACAGGTAGATCAGCATCCATCCGCCTGGAGGAACACAAGTCGTACATCGTTAAACACAACTATGGCCATTCAGGCTTGGCTGACCATGTTTTGGACACCACCCACAGAGTACCATGGAAGAAAACCACTATGCTCCACCACAGCAAATTCAAGAAAGAGAGACTTTTCTTAGAAGCAGCAGCAGCTCTCAGAAACCAACCAAATCTTAACAAATACGGTTGCATTAAGCTTCCGAAGATTTGGGAAACACTCATCACCAGAGGTCCCACCTTACATTCCAGGCCACCTACTACTGCCCTTAGAGGGCGCTCCACCTAGATAGGACTTTAGGGTCACCCACATGGTTGGGCTTAGTATTGTAAGTTTTTGTGTGCATGTTACATTAATTGTTTGTAATCCCCGTAGATGTCCTAGTGACTAGGATGAAATATAGGAGTATTAAATTCTAATTTAATTCTTTCTGAGTGTTGTAAAAAATCCATTAAACCTCCAACATAATATTCATTATCTCTTTGAAGTATTCTACTCATCTTTCTCTTTTCTTTCTATTATTTTATTTTTTTTCCCTTGTTTTGTCTTTAATAAAATCTCTTCTTCTTGCCTGTCATTGTTCTCATAATATTATATAATGTTTTAGTATCACCTCTATTTGTTGCAATTTCTGCCTAATTCAGTAGGTTTTCTATAAACACTTTATCTTTTCTTAACCTCTTTATGTATTTCTTTATATTTCTCTTGTAATCGGATGTTATTCTCTTATTAATTTTTCTTTCTTTCTTTTCTTTCTTCAGGTTTGAGTTTTGTGAGTGTGAAGATATCCATTATTTGTCTTTTCTTCTATGCAGTCCTAAGTATTTCTTCTGCCGCTTCATGATATATGTTTTTAATATCTGTTCACATTCCTTCAGTACTTCTGAATTCTTTATGTTCATTCTATCTTGTCTGAATAAGAACTGCATATCTGTTTTTAATGTATACTGCATATTTTCTTTTAGTTTCCATATTTTTAGTTTGTTTATGTTATATTATTATTATTATTATTATTATGTTATATATTTATGTTTATGTTCTTGATTTAAATCTTGCTGTTATGCATCTTTCTGTAATTGGTTTCCATTTCATCATTGCTGCTCTTGCTTTACTGGACATCATTATTGCCACTCCTTTTTTCATGTTCACTATCCTCATCTTTGTTTCCAGAGTATATTATTGTTTCTCCTGAACTAAACTGGATCAGACCCTTTCCATTCCATCTCGTCTCTTGTCTCACTTATTCCCAGTATTTCAGTTTTGTAGTCTTTCATTCCTTTGGCTATATTGGCTGCTTTTGATGTTTCATATATAGTCCTCACATTTCAACATCCAATTCATATTGTATTTTTTCTCTTCCAAATAGTTTGTATGTTGCTTTTGGTTTTTGAGTCTTATCTGAATTTTCTGTTGTATTCCTCAATTCTTCCGTTTTTCCATAAGAGCTTTCCCTAGGGGATGTCCTTCTCAACAATTTGTCTTCATTTAGCATTACTTTTTGGTCAGATTTCTCTGTGAATTTGGTTTACATAGCAAAGCACAAAGGGATGGGTAACTAGCCTTTTGCTCAACCCTCACCTATTTGCCCTGGCTTGAGACTGGCATGATATTGCATGGAAATCATTTGAGAGAGAAATCATGACTGATTTCTCCCTCAAAGAAGTCTCATATAATCTAGAACAAAATGTCAGGGAATGATAATGTATTGCATATGTTTAGTATTGTTTATGTTATACATTCCATTACTATTTTATGATCATTAATCTTATTTTAATTTCTTCTATTACTAAAAAATGGTCTATACAAGCATTGGCTCCTCTCTTTGATCTCACATCCAAAAGAGATTCATTCCATTTTATCTGTATCATTATATGATCAGTTTTCCCATCTGGTGCTCTCCATGTTACTTTATGTATATTTTTATGCTTAAAGATGGATCCTCCTACTACTTCATTCGCCATGCAGAAATCTAGTAATCCATTCTCATTTATATTTTCTGCACCTGCTTTTCCCATTAGAATTTCTTTCTGTTTTAGCATTTCCTATTTTAGCATTTAGATCCCCCATTAATATATGTAGGAGTTAGTATCTACTATTACTTTTGGTAATATATATATATAAAAAAAGCATATACATATATGCTTTTTTTATATAAGATTTTGAAACACTTAAATGCAAACACCAAAGAAAACATAAAATTAAACACCGAATTGAAATTATAAGAATTTCCAAATTACTACACAGAATTGTGGACAGACAAATATTTTGAAAAATACAACTGGCAAACAATTAACGAAAATAAAAAGGAAATAACTAAAGAAGAATTAGAAATCAGCCTGAAAGAAACAAGAAATGGAAAATCACCTGAAGAAGATAAGCTAGGTTCAGAACTATATAAATATGCAGGAACAAGATTCAAAGAAAGACTCTTATTATTTTTAAATAAAATTTACTCAACTGGTATCCCCCCAATAGAATGGAAAAAAGCAATTGTGATTCCTATCTCTTTAAAAAAGGTAATAGAGATGATCCTAAAAACTGTAGAGGTACCAGTACATTAAATTCCTGTTACAAAATATATAGCAGAATCTTAAATAGCAAACTAATGAAATATTCCGAAAATTTTATTTTAGAAGTACAGAATGGATTTAGAAAAGGACGATCATGTATAGACCCGGCCTTTTGCCTAAAATTAATAATAGAGAAAAGAAGAGAATACAATTTAGAAACACATATTGCACTTATTGACTTTGAAAAAGCATTTGACAAAATTAAAAGAAACATATTATTTAACATATTAAAAGAAAGACAAATACCAAATAATATCCTAAAAGCTATCACAAGTATATATGAAAATAATCAAATACAAATAAGATTAAATCATGAGCTATCATATACGAGAGAGATAAACCAAGGGGTCTGACAGGGATGTCTCCTCTCAGCAACTCTTTTTAATATCTACTTAAATGAAATAATAATAAAATGGAATAAAAATTTACATCAAGGAATTAAACTTTCTCCTACAGTAAACTTAAACACTCTCCTCTTTGCTAACGACCAAATAATAATTACAAATTCTGAAGATAACTTACAGAAAGCTATTTTAGATCTAAATGAGATATCCAAAGATTATGGTATGATAATATCAACAGAAAAATCAAAAACTATGGCCTTTAAAGGATGAGATCCAATAAGAACTAAAATAGTAATAAATAACAAGATTTTAGAACAGGTGAATTCATTTAACTACCTAGGATGTATGATCACATATGAAAATGAAAAAGATATAAACCTAAAGATTGCAAAATATTTAAAAGTAACAGGTGTAATTAACTCTATATTTAAACCAAACCTAGTTCAAAAACAAACCAGACCAAAAGTATACAATACATTAGCCCTACCAGTCTTAATGTATGGAAGCGAAATCGGGACAATAAAATAAAAAGACAAACAAAGATTAATAACAGCAGAAATGAAGTTTATGAGAAAAACTGCAAAGTATACCCTATTTGATCACAAAAGAAACGAAGAAATTATGAGAATTAAACGAAGAATCAGTAATAGAAAAAATTTAAGCATATAAACATAAATGGATGGAACACGTTCAAAGAATGAAAACAGAAAGATTACCAAAACAAGCCTTAAAGTACAAGTCATTAGGAAAAAGAAAACCAGGACGTCCTCTTAAACGATTCAACGATGACTTCTAAGGCCGGCACAGGCCATGCTAGTCCTAAATCCTTGATACGCACGATAATGATGATATACATATATATTTTTCATCTGCATTATTAGTTGCTGCATATACATTTACAATTGTCACTTTATAGAAGCTTGATTTAAATCTTGCTGTTATGCATCTTTCTGTAATTGGTTCCCATTCCATCATTGCTGCTCTTGCTTTACTGGAAATCATTATTGCCACTCCTTTTGCATGTTCACTATCTTCATCTTTGTTTCCAGAGTATATTATTGTTTCTCCTGAACTCAACTGGATCAGACCCTTTCTATTCCATCTCATCTCTTGTCTCACTTATTCCCAGTATTTCAGTTTTGTAGTCTTTCATTTCTTTGGCTATATTGGCTGCTTTTGATGTTTCATTTATAGTCCTCACATTTCAACATCCAATTCATATTGTATTTTTTCTCCTCCAAATAGTTTGTATGTTGCTTTTGGTTTTTGAGTCTTATCTGAATTTTCTGTTGTATTCCTCAATTCCGTTTCTCCATAAGAGCTTTCCCTAGGAGATGTCATTCTCAACAGTTTGTCTTCATTTAGCATTACTTTTTGGTCAGATTTCTCTGTGAATTTGGTTTACATAGCAAAGCACAAAGGGATAGGTAACTAGCCTTTTGCTCAACCCTCACCTATTTGTCCTGGCTTGAGACTGGTATGATATTGCATAGAAATCATTTGAGAGAGAAATCATGACTGATTTCTCTCTCAAAGAAGTCTCATACAATCTAGAACAAAATGTTAGGGAATGATAATGTATTGCACATGTTTAGTATTTGAATAGATTTTTATCAGTTTTAGTTGTAATACAAATAAATGCAGATTAATCAAAAAACACATTTTTATATTATATTTTTGTGTTTTAGATTAGGCATAATACTATTATTATATTTTTCAGAAAGTAAATCCAGATTTTGTTAGTAAATTAGCACTATCAGCTGGTAAAACCCAGAAGGAGGATTTAATAACAGAGGTATGTTATACTGTTCACATAAATTCATAACCATACTTTTTTTCTGTTGAGAGCAGTGCACTGTTGCTGAATGCAGAGGAGTTTACAGCAAGATATTCTCTCTCTCTCATATAATGCCTGCAAGATCATCATGATCCATTTGGTAGAGGTCAGATGCAACTGCTGCTTTGAGTGTTATTTCCATTTTAACTTCTGTATTTAATTTAAAAAAAAAAAAAACTCATTTATAAATAAAATTCAGTCTTTAATGGACCTATCAAGAAGCTACTTCTCACTTAAAAGTGATAGTAACTGCAATTTCTCTTGGCATAAATCTCTCTTTTAGCTTACAAAGTAATTGGGCATCTTCTTCTCCAAGCAACTGCTTACACCATACAAGTCTCAAATCTATCTAGCAATAGAATATATGTACCATGTTTAGAGAGGTGTTTCAAAAATTTTGAAAATGCTAAGTTAAGGGGATAAATACTAAATGCTGCTCCACAGAGAAATCAGCCTGATGAACAACTCCTCTCTTACTGATATATTCTACTAGCACACCTATGCTCAGTCTCTGCATCCCTCTCCTTTTTTTTTATGTAGGTATTGTTCATCCATGCTTATATGTATAGTTTGTGCCTCCTTAAAAGGTAAACACTTGTGCTGCAACCTTAACACAAAATACTCATTGTCATCTTTCATCAATGCTACTGTCATCTTGTTTAGTATGATGAGCATCATTGTTTTCCATCAACTAGCCTAAAAATAAATATATAAATTTCTTCCTTAGCCTGCCCACAGTGCAAGTATACTTGAAATCCTCATTCTCTCATGGGTATAATTACTGCAAAAATATAAATTGACAAGCCACATTATATCATTTCATCTTCACCTTACATGTTCATCTCGGTGGCCACTTGTTTTCTACAAACCTAATAAATGCCATGGTATGATGATCAATACTATCTGTATAGGCTGCTTTGTCTGTCAGTTATGTTTATTCTCTTGCCAGTGTGTTTGTCTTGTGCGATGAAAAAAAATCTGATTTTCCAGAAGAAAAAACCCTGCCACCTCTATGCGAAGTTGGTCTTTTCACTTTCACTTGAAAAGCTCCTATAAAAGTTCATTCTAGGATGAGACATGATCAAACCTAGATCTTCTTTTCAGCCAATGGCTATTGTCTTTGCTGATTGTGCTATGGAAGTGTGTGTATATTGACTGTGCTTTGTGTGCATAACATCTCATTTGTGTAAGGTACATGTAATAAGATGATTATAAGAAGATATGTGATAAGATGGTTTGTGGAAAGAGAACAATTGATGAGTAGGTGTGTCAGAAGTGTTTTGAGAGCAAGTGACAGGTGTAAAGAGAGTAAGAAGAAAGATAGCAGTGAATTGAATGACGGAATGTGAGAAAATGCAATTGGGAATTGCTATGAGTATGCATGCATTAAGAATGAAATGATTGAAAGTGAAGAAAATGACCAGATGATGATGAGAGAGTAGCATGCTTACACTATTCTATATAGTGTAAGCATGCTGTCTTACATTTTGTTCTATGAATTCTCCACAAAACAAAATGTGCGATTGAATGGTTGATGAAATGCTTAATGAATGGTATGACACAGAAGTAAAAGAAGGGGGAGATTCAAGAAGCAATAAAGCAGAATATGAAAGAGCAAACAGGGGAGAATAATGATTAAATTTTGTATATGGTTCAAAGATAAGAGGAGCACTTAAGGAGAATATGATGAAATCATTTTCTCTGGAGCCAAGATTAAGGATATTAGCCATGCAATACAAATGCAAGAGTGAAGAAGATGTTTATTTTTTTCTGGCACAAATGATCAAGCAAGTGATAAGTATAGTATGCAAGAAGATATTTAAGAGCTGTTCGTTCGTACAAGCTATTAAGAAGAGTGAGAGAGTAAAAGTTGTGGATCTATTGTCACAGTATGATAGATCTGAAATGAAAAGTTATGATAGCAAATTAGTTAGTGTGCAGGTTGTTCAGGAGGAATAGTGTGGAGTTTGTGAATGTATGGATCAAGTTTGATGGAAGGAAGGATTTATATAAGCCAGGTGTGTTTTATTTGAATGGATTTGAAGTCAGGTGTCTTGAGAAAATATTGTTTGAAAGTTCAGAAATGCAGAGTCAAGAAAATTAGAATGTTTATGAAGGGTGAGGGAGATGTAGATGAGTGTAGCTCTCCAGGTTCTTAACTTTTGTGGACTAATCAATGTAAGTTGTAAGGCAGGTTGTGGCATGAAGGGGTTATTGCAGTTTATGTATACTAATGCCAGAAGTATTTCAAATAAAAGTGAGGAATTTTTGACATTAACTCAACTTGTCCAAAAGTTATAGTCATTAGTGAGACTTAGTTGACTGAGGATGATATAGTCATAGGGAGAGAATACAAGGGATATAATATTTTCAGAGAGGACAGAGGAAACAAAATGGGGGGAGGTTGCTAATAATAGCAGAAGAATTGAAGCCCAAAAGAGTAGAAGTATATCAGGACAGGGATACAGAGGGCAGTTCATTTGAAGCTATCTGATGTGAGATAGAGGCCAACAGAATGAATTATGTTATTGGTTGCTGCTATAATACACAAGGCATGAGGGAGAATGCAGATGGCATTTGTAGATTAGCATGATGAATGCAGGTTGAGTAATTATTATTGGAGATTTCAACTATGGAACATATTGGGAGGAATAATGGTCATTGGAAAGGAAGGAAATCAAAGTTATACAGCTGCTGAGAGAGAGATAATTACTTATCTGAGGTAGCATGTAATGAAGGGAGACAATGGGTTCCCTAGATCTGATCATAGCATCAGAGAATTTAATAGTAACCAATCCAGCTATGTGGCCTGTGCTTGGAGAAAATGATCATATAGTTTGGACCTGTGAGATTGTCAGACACAGAGAATTTTCTTCAAAAAGAGATATGTGCACAATTACAAAGCAGGTGATTATGACAAGCTGAAGATTCACTTTCAGCAGGCCATGCCAGAAAAAATCTGGAAGAGAGAGAGAGAGAGATGCTAATGGTGTATGGAAGGTGGTTGAAGAAAGCAGCATCTGACTGTATACCCAGAGTCAGAAGGATAAACTAGGTAGGAGTTAAATGAATACCATCATTAAACAGGAGTTTCAGACAAAATTGTGGAGGGAGTATAAAGAAAAAAGTGATCAGCATGCCCTTGAGCAGTATAAAACATAGGCAATAAGGGTGACATATATGGTGAGGAAGGCCAAAACTAATTATGAGAGAGAGAGAACTAGCTGATGATGCCAAAAGAAATCCTAAAGAGTTCTTTAGCTATGTGGCAAATAAAATGAGGAATGACTATGGAAAGATGACTTTAAAAAGCACTGATGGTAGGGAGGTAACAGAAGCAAACCAAATAGTTGAGTTACCAAGTGATCATTTTCTAGGGTGAGGGTGTACCATTTAGGTAGTAATATTGCATTGACTGATGGGAAACTAGAGTTACTAGAGTTATTACTAAAATATATAAAGTATATAAAAGGGAAATAAAACTGAATGTGAGAATTACAGAGGTATATCCCTACTGAGTGTTCCTGGTAAGATATATGCAAGTATACTTGAGCAACGGTTGAGAAGGATTGTGGAAGAAAAGCTTGGTGAAGAACAAGCTGGATTCAGGTCAAATAGAGGCTGTTAGGATCAGATCTTCACTTTACGACAAATAGTGGAGAAATCATGGGAATATAACAAAGATCTGTATTTAAGTTTTGTCGATTTGGAAAAGGCATATGACAAGGTGCAAGAGAGAAGCTATTCAATACGCTACAGTTATATGGTGTCAATGGGGCATTATATCAAGCAATACTTAGTCTTTATTTGAGTTGTAAGTCAGCAATTAGAATTGAAGGAAGTACAGGAAGATGGTTTAATGTTAAATCTGGTGTGAGACAAGGATGTACATTATCCCCTCTGTTATTCTTTATCTATATGGATCACATTATGAAGGAAAGTGGTATTAAACATGATATCAAAATTGGAGATGTTAATGTCAGCTCTTTACTTTATGCGGATGATGTTATACTTCTAAATAAATCCGCTACAAGTCTACAAGATTCTCTGACTAAATTGAATAACTGTTGTAATAGATATGGTATGAAGGTCAGCAATAAAAAGCCAAAGACAATGAAAATAGGCAGAAACATTGAAAATATCAACTGCAATGTGAATGGAGAACCTATAGAACAAGTAAAACATTTTAGCTACTTAGGTATGATTTTTAGTGAAGATGGTAAATTAAATATGGAAATAGACAACAGAATCAACAAAGCTGGTATGGTAGGAAATCAATTGAATAAATTCATATGGAATGAGTGAAATTAGTCAGAACACTAAATTAGTTGTATACAAGACAGTGTTCAAACCAACTTAACTTATGGATCTGAGAGCTGGGTTAGAAGTAAAACGCTTGACCAAAGACTAGAGATCGCAGATATGAGAGTCCTGAGAAAGATTAGGGGCATCAATGGCAATATCATATTAAAAATGAGGATATTAGGAAAGAACTTTATAATTTCAGCATCCAGGAATGCATTAGCAGAGCTAATCTCAGGTGGTATGGTTACTTAAGCAGAATGGGAGAGGAAATATTAGCAAAACAAGTGTTTTCTGCCGGGTTGGTAGGAAAAAGACCCAGAGAAGACCAAGATATGTTTGGATTGATACAGTAAAAAGTGTCTTAGAAGACTATAAGACCTGATAATATTGGAGTCTTGACAGGTAACAGACTGATGTGGAGGAAAATTGTAGATAGGAAGTTAGGTAATGGTGTAAATTTTTCACGTAGTGCTATCATATCCTGTACACCCCTTGAAGGTATGTATCAGGAATTTGATGATGATGATGATATGTAGAAGAATGTATGAAATGAAAATTAAGGAGAAAAGATCAAGAGGAAGACCACAGAAAAGTTGTAGAGACTAGATAAGAGCAGATTTAGAAAAAGAAACTTAAACTGGTACAGTTCAGGTTTCTTTTTTTTCTAGATCACACATCTCCAGTGTTCACAAAGGAAGAATTTTGGAGGACAAAGAAATGGAAAGATTTGATCTACCTGACCTGACAGTTTATATTGAAACAGTTACTGCTAAAGGAGAAGAAGAGTATTTTTCTGAAAAACTGAAAATTATAGTTTTTCATTTTCTATTTTGTATATGTAGTTGTTGCTAAAGAAGAGGAGTCTTTTTTTCTTGAAAAACTGAAAATGGTAGGCTGCTATTCTTTTGATGAAAAATCAGCAGATCCAGAAAAGACTATTCATTATCCACTTCTTTTTCTAAGGTAGACTGGATCCTGAGATGAAGTGCATTTATTTTGAAAGAACTTAGAAAAAGAACCATTCCATATTGCAAAAATGCCATTGGCAAATCTATACCCGATGTGGAAGTTTAGGTGAAATATGTCCAGGAGACGTTGTAAAGTGTTCCATTTATTTATTTATTTATGCTTATGGCTACATGAAACTGGTAAGTGAAAAGTACCAATCACAAAATACAGAAACAAATGATGAAAATCTTAACATATAAAAGTTCATTACATAAAAGGCACAACCTGCTTTTTAAGTCTTTTTTTTTTTTTTTTTTTAAATAAAGCAAAAGTAACATGTCATAATCAAGCCAAGAACAATTATCGTCCTGCTGCAACTAGTATGACAAGGCGGCACATTCTCACAACACTTCACAACATAAATGTGGCTGTATCCGAGGTTTAATTAGAGAGCAGTTGTGTCTTGTGTGAGAAAACTTGATCCATTAGAGGAGGCCCATTTCACATTGTATCATCATCTTCTAACATGAAGAGTTCTGCTGATACTATGACAAGGACTATGAGAGTGACTACGAGAATAATGTCTTCGTGGTGAGACGGGACCATGATCTTCTGTTTCCTCCATAACCACCGCCACTACCATACCAACTACAGGTCAAGGTCCAGGCTGGAAAGCCAATTCAAGGCCTCATCCGTCACCTTGTGGATGTCCTGTAGGCCACCACCATGAAATTGGCGCCTTGGGCAGTCATACACAATATGAGTAATCGTTCTGATCTTGTTTATTGATGACCAAATCTTTCTAGGAAGATCAAAACCAGGCTGCGGAGCACAGGGATCTTCTACCAAGAAGCTGTTTGTTGGGAGATTGTTGGACCAATATTCTCTTCATATGTCAGATATTGATGGCAGCGTAGCTGAAGAGAGTTCGTCCATGGACCAGAGAGGCTTTCTAGATTTGAGGTGAAGACTTGGTGGGTTTATGAGAGTCTGGTGTAGGAGCAGGAGTGGGTTGCTCATTGCTTTATTAAATTCCTTAATCGAGGCCTGTCTTCTCTGGTGGAGCAATGCTAGATAGAACAGGCAGCCAGGAGAGGGGGTGCTTCTCACTGTCCCACTAATTGTTCGCATGGTAAAGCTTAGTTGGGTGTCTATAATGTTAGTGTGTGTGTGTATACTTCTTTCCCAGACAGAGGCACAATATTCTGCTGCAGAGAATGCGAGGGCTAGTGCAGACGACCGTAGGACTTCTGCATCACAACCCCAGGTTGTTCCAGCAAGCCTTGAAATGATATTATTTCTGGTTTTAATTTTATTGGAGAGGTTGATGATGTGCCTTTTATAGGTTAGGCTTCTGTCCAGGCTCACTCCAAGGTATTTTGGGTGAGGCTCGTGTTCAACCATCTTTCAACAGAAAGAAAGGTTGAGTTGTCGATATGCCTCTGCATTGTACAGGTGAAATACTGAGGACACTGTTTTCATTGGATTTGGCTTCAAGTACCACTGCTTGAAGTACTCTTCCAGGGCGTTCAGGTCTGTATTCAAGGTTGATTCTAGGTCGGTAAAGGAGGTGGATTGATGTAAGATTGCTAGGTCATCGGCATACATATACTTGCTTGATCTTTAAAGCGTTCCATTAAAAAGTTAGCAATAGTTGGAGAAACAGGCTGTCTACCTTTTAAATAGGCTAATAAATAACCAAGGCAGAATGATCTTACTGGAGAGTGATAAATCCTAGGAGAAAAATTAGTTGAGGTCAGTAAACAAAGGAAATGGTGGGAATGAGAGCAGAAAAAATTGCTGGAATAATACAATTTTTTAAATAATGGTTTCACACATAAAGGAAATAAAATTTGAATTTAATAAATACTTCTATATATGTCTTTCAATATGTCATGAGCATCATTCAGGGAGAAGGAGCAGAAGAATTGGCTATAACATTTAAAATATGAAATGTAGCTAATTCTCCTGCCTTCTGTTTTATTTCCCTTTACACGTGTGAAACTGTTATTTAAAAATTTGTATTGTTTACCATGCATATCCCTATCAAATGTCTAGTAAAATGGCAGGAAATTGTATATTGATGATAGAACACAAAGGATTGGTAGGTACCATACATAAAAACAAAAAATGGCAATTGCAAATAATAATGAGAGACATATAAGAAAGAAGAGTAGGAACGTATGAAATTATAAAAATTAAATTCCAGAATTAACATTGAAATTTCAAAATGTTATGTTAGTATAAATTGATGTCATTACCTGAAATCTTCCTAATAAACTAAATATGTGCACTCTGCCATGTTAGAATGAAAAATAACCTGAAAACTTCAGTGATCCACTAACTTTTTAATTTGTTACCTCCATTTACAAAGAGGGAGAAGTCAAGTGATGAACACTTAGCCTGCATTAGTCAGCCTAAGGGGGAAAGTAACTGGTACATCTGATGTGAACAAGTCAACTTTCTAATTAAACAGTAATGCTGTAGGCTGGACACCAGATTGTGCACGGACTCAAACCTGTCAACAATGAGTCAGGTGGCTTCTTGGTCAACCGGTACATAATCCCACTACGACATTCTCTATGTGGCAGCAGGATTACGGTCGTGCAAGGTCGTGTGTGGAGAGAGGAAGTCCAAATAGTGGTATGTGGGAGGCACTGTCAGAGCCATGTTATGGCATGGAGACTGGTCTCTGTATGGGAGTCATTTCTTCTCTTCTAATTGCATGTCACTGTATCCTTCCATCTAACCATGATTAAACTTATGAAGAATCTTACATGACAGTAACACTGCAACATAAATGAATCTCCCTCATAAACTAATCCCAATAAAAAAGACACATCACAACCAATCACAACATACAAACCAAGTCAGAATCTTCACATCCATGGCATTAATAAATAAAGTTCAGCATCACTTGCAGTCTTCCAGACCAGATATCTTACTCCTGACAGAAACTAAGATTGTAGCTACATCCACTACTGTTCACCTCCAATGCCCAAACTACACACACTTAATAATTCTTTTTGCCACAAGAGTGAGAACTGACATAGCCTGCCATAGAATCCCCTGCTTTTTGTCTTCTCTGGCTTAAGGTTTCTGTGTCATCTTCCTAAGCAATCTCACCATCCACAATTCTAACTGGCACCACTTTTCCAACACCACTGACCAAGCTGGACAAGAAGGAGAAGTCTTTGCTCTAAGTTATGACCTAATGCAAGTGGCACATCTGCCTACTTAAATTCCTGATAACTTCTTCATTCTCCAAATATTCTGGATCTCTTTTTGACCAGTTCTCCTTCCAGATACACCTTAGACGTAATCTCTCATCAACTCAGGCCACAATCTTGTAAAAGTCTCCTCTCTCTTTCTCTCACAGAATGCCTTTCCTCAAACTTCAACCATCCTCACATCCCCTGGTTCTACAAAAGGTGTCAATTTGGATGGCCTCCAGAATTTCTGTTCCTCCTTTCCTGGGTCTGACTATTGTTTTTGCTCATCTGACTCTAACACCTCCTCCAAACATGTCACAAAAATTATCCTCAAATCTCCCATTCTACCCAAAATCGTCATCTGCTTTTCAAGCTCTGGTTCAACAGAAATTAAACCAAAGCACCGAAGAAAAAAATTCAGTTTACCATAGGTGGCTCACATCAAGAACTCCAACTTCATATTCCACCTATACCAAAGCATCCATCAAATGCAAAAGAGTCATCAAATCAGATTTTATAAAGGCCAACAGCAGAAAACCTGCCTCCTGGTTATTTAATTACGGAAAACCAAAAAACTGTTCCAGCACATCTCCTTTACTATTTACATATCTCAATATCCTGCCCAAATGGAAGCCATGCCTTCTGGTCCTTTGCTAATGTCGTTGGACGCAACTTCTGCTCACCTACACTTCCACACTTCTCTCTCTCTCTCTTATCCTGATAGTATCACTGTTACTTCACCCAAAGATAAAACCGACCTGCTGGCATCACTCTTTTCCTTGAACTTTTGCACAGATGATTATTGTTTCTCAAAAACAGATCAGCCACTATCCATTTAGATGAACACAAATCTTACATCTACAATCACAACTATGTCAATCTAATCTTGCAGACCATGTATTGGATACCACTTGTAGGATCTTCTGGAAGAAAACCACCATGCTGCATAGTAAATTTAAAAAGGACTGTTGTTGGAATCTTCAGTGACACTCAGAAATCAACCTAATTTTAACAAATATGGATGCATAAAACTTCCCAACATTTGGGAAATAATAATTGTCAGAGGTCCCAGTTTACATCATAGGCTACCTACGAATTCTCATAGACAATTGCACCACCTAGATAGGACTTTAGAGTCACTCACATGTTTCATTGATATTGTGTAGTCTTTGTGTGTGTGTTTTACAAGTGTTATTTGTACTCCCTGAAGATGTCTCTGTTACTGAGACAAAATATTGGAAGCATTAAAATTAGTTTTTAATCCTTTCTTAGTGCAGTCAATACTCCATTAAACCTTCAACATGATGTCCTCACAGCACTTAAGCCTTAACACACGGATAATGCAAAACTGTTATGGGAAGGGTTACTACCTGACTGGTTTGGAACTTTATTGAGGTCTCATCAGTGAGAACTAGGTTCAGAAAGATACTAAGGTTAAATCAATGAAGAAGGCATTAAAATGGTATATTACCATATTATATTAAAATACTTTGGATCAGATAGAGGCTTAGAAAGAACTGGCTTTAGAGATAATCTTCATTAAGTAATAATGCTATAACATTTACATATTAATCCAAGTTTATTATTATTATTATTGTACAGGCACCTCCGTGGAGTCCAAAAACTCCTCTTGGGAGACCCAAACTATTCACACAATCTAGCATACCTCTCCTTGAACCTATTAACAAAGTGCTCACAACTGACATTGCCAACCCATTATATTCATTCACAACTCTCCAAGCAAAAAATCTAGACCTCAGACCCTTACTAACCATGCCTTTACTCAACTTCCAGGAATCACTTCCTGTTCTACATCTTCTAGCCACATGCTGAAACATTTCCCCTGCATCATTCTCTTATAAAATCCTTAAGTAATTTAAATGTTTCTGTCATATCCCCACTTTTTCACCTATCAGCTGACTTCTGCAATCCACACATCTTTAATCTATCCTCACAGGGAACATTCCACAGACCACTTGCCTCTGAAGGACACAGACTTAGCACCTGAGCACAATAATCCAGATGTGGATGTATCCTTTATTTCTACTTCTTACTGTGTTCTTCGGCAGCCAAGTAATCTTATAAACTACCTTAACAACGTGCCCTTTAAACTTCCACTTTCTGTCTACTACCACTATCCCTAAATGGGATAGTGGTAGTAGCTGAAGGAGTACTGTTCCATCAGTGTGATACACAGCTTGTAATCTATATATCCCAAAATGCATAACTTTACATTTCTCCACACTGAACTGACATCCATTATCTTTTGCCCATACTGACAGTCTGTTTAAACCATTATGCTAGCTCTCCACATTGTCTTAACTATTACTCTACCTAGTTTTGCATCAGCAAACAACTGAATATCTCCTTTCATATTATTTCCAATATAATTTATGTACAACTTAAACAGTAGTGGTCCTAGCATGGAACTTTGCAGCACACCACTAGTCACCTGCTTTTCTTCTGGACTGATATCTGTCCAGCTGAAAATTTTATTAATTTTTTAATTATTTAAATTTAATTTTTTTATAAATGCTGTTTTGTTTTCAGAATTGTGCTACATAAAGGTGAACTTTTAAAAGAATCTCCTTCTTGCATCTTTATTACGATATGTTATTCTACATTTATATATATACAGGGTGTTCGGGATAAATTTGACAGTTTCGTAAGGAAAAAGAAAATCTTCTTTGTATCTATTAAATTTAATGAATTGACAAAAAACATTACAGGCAGAGTTAATTACAATACTATCAACAAGATTTACTCAAAATAACCACCATTAGCATCGATCACAGCTTCAATTCTGCTTCGGAACCTCGAACAAGCTGATGCTACAGTCTCCCTGGGAAGGGCCGCAAAAACTGTTTTAATTTTATCCATTAACTGGGCTTTTGTATTACTGGAAGTGCGATTGGTGTCTTTTTCAACTGCGCCCCATACAAAATAATCCATGGGGTTAAGGTCTGGGGAGTTTGGAGGCCAAACATTTGGACTGGTGAAGTCGTAGAAATTTTCAGACAACCATTTTTGACTTTTCCCAGAGGTGTGGCAAGGGGCCGAATCCTGCTGCCATACATACGGCCTACCATTGGCTACCCTTGTTATCCAGGGCTTGACTACAGTTAGCAACTCCACGAACAAAGCCCGAATTCCAATGCCAGGGTTCTTCAACACCTGTTCCTGCAGATTTGCAAGGAATTCTGCTGTACAAACGCAATCAGATCGTCTGCTAGGGATCTTTCTTCTTGCTACATCCTCGTAGTCACCATTGCAAGTCTCTAGTTCATGCCTGATTGTTTTTATTGTATTCAGGGAGCATTGGGCAGCAGTCGTAATATCCTTATTTTGATGGCGGGCACGAATCATCATGATACAAGTTATTCTCTTCCATGATTCAGGTGGGTTCCAGCTATCCATCCTTTCTGACATCTTGTATATGAATGAAGAAGGGTCCAAACTTTTAAATGAAGAGAAGTGTGTGTTAATACATGTAACTTACGGAAAAATATAATTAATTATAAATATGTCAAATTTATCCCGAACACCCTGTATATAGAGAGAGAGTGTGTGTGTGTATACAGGGTGGCCCATATAATGTAAATAACTTTTTTGATCTTTGTTTTTTTCAAGTATTCTAAGGGGCATTGGGGAAATTAATCATGGAACAGTTCACAACCTAACAATGAACCAAAATTATGCAGTTTTACTTTGAAAAATCAGCATTTTTAGCAAGCGAATAGTTTCGCGAAGATCTGCAATTAATTGGCTATCACATTCTCCAGATCTGATGGCTCTTGACTTCTTCCTATGGGTTCCTGAAGAAAAAAGTGTATGTGAACATGCCCCAGACAATCCAACAACAGATAGAGAACATTTGTGCAGAAATTGGGGCACTGCAGCCAGAAACAGCTGTCATGGAACATGTCATAGAAAGGACCTATCTTTGAAATGCATTTACATGATGTGATTTTTCATAACTAATAATAAAAAAAAAATCACCAGATTCTGTTTTCATGATAACAAAAAATGAACAAGAAAAAGAATACAAATAATTAATAAATAAAATTATTAAATGTTTAAACCCTTCATGACTTATGGGCCACCCTGTATACGTTTAATCATTTCAGTAATTTGCAGTGATATATTTTTCTTGGTGCAGTTCAGGTGCAATAATATTGGTTTTTTACAAAAAAAAAAATCCTGTTATGAAAATTATTTATTGTATTCTATTACAAGAATTAGTTTGTTAGAGTAAAAAGGTTTGCTATTGCAAGTTTCATAGGATATTTTGAAAGTCGGTCAAATTAAAATGATTTTGCTATATTGAGAGTTGACTTTATTTTTTCACTTAGAATTATGAATGGTTGTTTCATGTGTTTATAACTTATGAACTCTGAAGATTCTTTCTTGAAAATGTTTAAAGCAAAAAAGTGGGTAATTCTGTGATTGTGACATACTGAATTTGAATGTGCTTAGTTGCCCATCCGCTTCCAGTTTTCAGGAATCAAATTTTGCTTTGATATTGTCCTAATTGCATTTCATATGAACCTGTAGCATATGTATATGCAAATTTACTTATGGTTTAAAATAACGTTCTTGAGATCTCTCACTTATAGAGGACGGCATCAGCAGTTTTTTTTTTTTTTTTTTAAATTCAAAATCAGCAAGGATACAGGGATTCCACTTACTTTATTATCATTGTACTGATGAAATTGTCATATTTGTCACTTGTCATCACTCAAGTTACAAGGGAAGGAAATCCAAACATCATTAAAAATCCATTCATGTGAATGGATTTTTAATGATGTTTCATTGCTTTGTATGTTTATAGCATTTTTTCTACAAAAATTCTGTAATTGTTATCATTTCAAAGCTGGCAGTAGCAGCTTTGAAATTCTGGGTATTCAGTATCATTTATTCATTTATGATGTAATCAAAAGAACTGCCTTTCATGAATGTGCAGATTTGTGGTCCAACAAAAGGCACCTTCTTTAATGTTTGCAATCCTGGGAACTTTTTTTAAATGCCAGAAACATCACCATTCTTACATAAATCCTTAACTGCCTAAACAGGGCCATATGGATGAAATATATCAAAATATTATTTCCATTTCAATGGATATTTCCCTTCCATGTAAACACATCATTGCTGGTATGGTGTTGGTGTTTAATAAATGAAAATAATAGTTTTTGGAGTTTGCAATGAGAGGATATGAAATGCTTTTAAAAGAAATATGACATTCAGATATAAAAAAATCTCATTGTCAATTTTTATTTGCAACAGAAAGATATGAAATTTTTTTCTCCTTTGCATTAAAGTATCAAGCTGACCACTTTTTAACTCAATAATTATCATTAGCAAAATGATAAAAGCCTCATTTTTTGAGGCTTTTTGCTAAAAGCCTCAAAAAATTCCTCCACTTCTACCTTAGTAGAACCTTCTGTGGGACCTTAGGCACAAATAAGTCTAAACATATATATATATATATATATATATATATATATTTTTTTTTTTAATAGATAACTTATCCATAAAAAAGCCATAAACCTATAGCACATTAGCACTGTGGATGGGATAAATTGCTTGCCTGTTTGGATAAGACATTAGCATTTCTCATCATCATCATCATCAAATTCCTGCCATGTACCCTCAAGGGGTGTACAGGATATGACAGTACTACATGAAAAAATTACATCATTACTAACTTCCTATCTACAATTTTCCTCCAAATCAGTCTGTTACTTGTCAAGACTCCAACATTATCAGATCTTATATTTCTATCGTCTAAGGCACTTTGTACCGTATCAATCCACCTATATCTTGGTCTTCCTCTGGGTCGTTTTCCTGCCAACCTGGCAGAGAACACTTGTTTTGCTAATCTTTCCTCTCCCATTCTATTTAAGTGACCATACCATCTGAGATTAGCTCTGCTAACGCATTCCTGGATGCTGACAATGTCAAGTTCTTTCCTAATATCCTCATTTTTAATATGATATTGCCATTGATGCCATCTGTTCACGCCTCTAATCTTTCTCAGGACTCTCATATCTGCGGTCTCTAGTCTTTGGTCAAGTGTTTTACTTCTGACCCAGCTCTCAGATCCATAAGTTAAAATTGGTTTGAACACAGTCTTGTATACAGCTAATTTAGTGTTCAGACTAATTTCTTTCTTATTCCATATGAATTTATTCAATTGACTCCCCACGATACCAGCTTTGCTGATTCTGTTGTCTATTTCTATATTTAGTTTACCATCTTCAGTAAAAATTGTGCCTAAGTAGCTGAAATGTTTTACTTGTTCCACAGGTTCTCCATTCACAACACAGTTGACATTTTCAATGATTCTGCCTATTTTCATTGTCTTTGTCTTTTTATTGCTGACGTTCATACCATATCTATTACAACAGCTATTCAATTTAGTCAGAGAATCTTGCAGACTTGTAGCGGATTTATTTAGAAGTATAACATCATCCGCATAAAGCAAAGAGCTGACATTAACATCTCCAATTTTGATATCAGGTTTAATACCACATTCCTTCATAATGTGATCCATATAGATAATGAATAACAGAGGGGATAATGTACATCCTTGTTTCACACCAGATTTAACATTAAACCATCTTCCTGTACTTCCTTCAATTCTAACTGCTGACTCACAATTCAAATAAAGACTAAGTATTGCTTGATATAATGCCCCATTGACACCATATAACTGCAGCGTATTGAATAGCTTCTCTCTTGGCACCTTGTCATATGCCTTTTCCAAATCGACAAAACTTAAATACAGATCTTTGTTATATTCCCATGCTTTCTCGACTATTTGTCGTAAAGTGAAGATCTGATCCTGACACCCTCTATTTGGCCTGAATCCAGCTTGTTCTTCACCAAGCTTTTCTTCCACAATTCTTCTCAACCGTTTCTCAAGTATACTTGCATAGATCTTGCCAGGAACACTCAGTAAGGAAATACCTCTGTAATTCTCACATTCAGTTTTCTCTTCTTCAACTAATAGGTCACATTCATGGATGTTTTTCAATGACTATAGATGGGAGATAAATTTCATTGCCTGCTTATTGAATGCCTGAAGTTCTTGAAAAGGTTCCATATTTGGTCTCTAGTGCAGAGTTTCTGGAGTATACTTAGCCCACTAATTTTACTAATGGACAATAGATTTACAACTCTCTTTGGGTAGGATTCACATTAAAAAAAAAGTATTAGATAATATGGGTAAATCTGCTAGCCAGATAGTACAAAAAATAAAAAAATATATAAAAAAAAAATAAAAGAAATAAAAATTATTTTTATTCCTATTTTTTAATATTTGCAGAATTTGCATATCTAGTTAAGCATCAATCTTCACCCATAAAGTAAAACCTAACACATTAGCAGAACAGTGTGTGTATGTGTTTTCTCTTTTCCCTTTTGAGCAAATAATACTTGAATTTGCTGGCCTGGTTGGCCACATAGTTAATGTATCTGCTCTGCAGCCAACAGGCCATGAGTTTGAATCCTACCATAGACATGTACGGTTGTGATTGTCATTAGGTGTAAAATAAATTTCATTGCATGGAAGCCTACCATGTTGCTTAATGGAGTCCCAAAGTGACTTGAAAAAGTTCTCTGTTTGGTTTCTAGGGTAGGGGTTTCCAGATTCTGTAAGAAGTAAATGAAATATACCAAAACATAAAGAAAAAAAAATTAGCTTGCCTGTGGTATTAATGTACTGTAGTTTTACTACCTTTCATGGATAGGAGTTGCATAAAAAATTTGTAAACATCATTTCATTTTTGAAAATAAATTATGTAAATTATTATAATTCATTTGGTAATAGTATTATCTTATGTTTCCTGCAGAAAAACATATCTCCTAATGAGCGAGCAAGAATTAGGCTATTAACTCACAAAATAATTATTTCTCAGGTTGAGAAATTTCACTGTGAATTTTCTCCTGCATTATTTCCTGTACAAGCAAGTCAAAAAGTAAAAAAGAAAAATGCTTCTGGTGACAACACAAAATTAAAGATAAAAAAAGGGAACCAGAAATGCGTAGACATTCCAAAAGATGAAATGCACTGTAAAGATTCACATCCTAAAGATCATTCTTACAATATTTTCACAAATGAAGATAAAGATGGAGAATGTAATGGACAAATAAGAGCTGAAGATGTTACTATTTTTTCACCCAGTAATGATATGCTGAATTCAGAAGACAGTGGTGAAGAGAATACTTATATCAAAAAACAGAAAGTGAATATAAATCCTGAAAAGGATAGGCAGGTTGAAGAATTGAATTCAACTAAAGCATGTATGAATGATAGATCAACCCAGAAATATCTTTTGAAGACAAATAAACAATCTCCAACTACAAAAAAAGGCAGTATACTTAAATCATTGCCTACACAAATCTCAAACAAAGTTGAAGGAAGCATGGAAATAAAGCAGTTAAATATTAAAGAACTTACAAATACAGATAGCATTCCTATTACAAATTACTGCAGTGATGCTGAGAACTCTGATACTGAAACAAAACCTATTGCAGATTCATTTTTTTGCGGAAGTGGAAATGTGCCTTTTGAGGATGGAAACGAATCTGATAATAAAGTGGAAACTGATAGAGAACATCTACCTTTAACATTTCTAAAGTCAAAATTTATAGGAAGCCTGTCACAGGAAAATGCTAGTGTAAAACTTAAAAATAAGCAGAAGAAATCATACTCAAAGCACTCAGTAGGTTATCCAAAAATGGCCAATTTAAAAAAATTTGGCCAAGTTATGAAGAAACAAACATGGAAAAATAAAAACCATGTGAAGACTAAAAATAAATGGAAACTAGCTGGACAAGGGACATCAGATAGATTTTCAAGGTGAGATATTTTTATTGTAATACTTAACAATTAGGTAGTTTTTTTAAATGGTCTAATGTGATTTTGATTGCAATATTACCCTGATGTTGGTATTAGGTTTTAAGCTCTTTGGGTATCAAATTACCTAAGGTATAAGAGAGTAATAAAAATCTATTTAACAAATATGTCCACAAGTTTAGTAATCATGACCTAATTTAAATTGCTTAAAAACTAAATTAAATCCATGAAATGCCACTGTATGAGATTTAATTCATACAGATAAAAATTAAATTGAGGTTTACAAATCATTCCCGAATATTTGTAGAATCTATGTAAAATCTATTTTTTCTTAGCTTCAAATTCATTTATGACAGTATTCTTCACTAGTTTCTCTTTCATCCAGTGTATGTGTGTGGCGGGGGGATTAACCACATGTTATCTATCTAATTCAATAACGAATTTCCTAATTCAGTTCCTTAGTTCTTTTATGGCTCTTATAGGAAAATATATGCACATAAGCATGTGGCTTGATAAGCTAGCACTCCCCCCCCCCCTCACCCCATTCTTTTATATTCTGTCTCTCACATGTTCATCCTTATGTAGTTCACATGATTTCTAGTCTGTTCTGCACAGCTTTTTACAGTTTTTCACATGTACATTAAATTTTGTTAAGCCTCTTTAAACACTTGATTATTGGTAGCAATATCTTCATAGTTAATAAGACTTCTGATTTCTAACTTTTCTTCTGAACAAAACAAGTAGTTACCATTGTTATTAATTTTGGTCCTTTCTTCACATCTTCCCAAAATGTTGCTGTGTCAAGTCTCCATCGACAACTAGATGTTTCCTTTTTATTAAATATCAGTTGCTCTGCCCTCTCTACTGACTTGAAAAATGTCTTTACTTCTCTCATCTCGAATTTTCTGTGTCTGTGGGACCATAGACACAAATAATTGTCCACCTCACTTGACTGTTTTCTGTTCAAAAAGTTTATCTTCGCCTTTAGTGAATGCTATTCTTCCTTTCCATGATCACTATTGCTTGAATACACCAATAATAGCTCTAAATATCTCACCTATATCAATCTTCATCTCAGTAAAACCAATAATGTTAACATAATATTTCTATAATCATTGTTATTAGAATTGAAGTATATCGAGTTTTTGAGGTTCTTCCCAGAATTAACTTTTTTAGCTGTTTGCCCTGATTCCCTGGCAAATGCTGAGGGACGTTGTTTAAGTAGGCAGTGCCCCAGCTGGCATGACATGTGACATTATATATGTGTGGTTTAAGCCAGTACAGAGTAGTACCATTTGGTTAGCTAAGTCCCAGCTAGCCATTCCATCCTCATTCAGTACTGATGGCAATACCTAGAAGGTTCCAATGCCCAGCCATGGGAATGTGAAGGTTGGACACTGGATCAGAAGTCATGGTCATTTCTCTGTATTCCTTACAGGCTATGTGGAGGTCTACTCCCTGTTATGTAGCTTTGATCTTTACGCAACTATTCTTATTACTGTGTATTATATTATAAAATTAAAATCATAATATAATATTAACATCTAATTTTTATATATGACTCCCATCCATGAGGATTGTAAACCTATAGCACATTAGCACCATGGGTGGGCTAGGGATTTTCTTTCCTATTTTTATTAATTTTATACCTTTGTGTATTATTACCTGGTCTGGAACCCATGCTCTAGAGACCAAATGTTTTTCAGGCCACTTTAGTCCTCCAAAAGCAGGATGTGTGTGCTCGTATCATGCCATGAAATTCATCTACCACATAAGGACAATCACAAACATCCTTACCTACAGTAGGATTCAGACCTGTAGTCTGTTGGCTGGAGGGTGGATAGACAAACTACTTGGCCAACCAGGCTGGTAGTACTTTTATTATTAATCACACACATGCATAGTAATCCCTCAGATAACCAACTATAGTGGGAAAGCAGTTTGCATACTTGATGATTGAGGGATTGGATAACTGAAGATATGATTACATGGTGCTATACCAAAGTTGGTGGACATATTAACATCCATTCCAGGATCAGTTAATTGAAGATTTGAATAATTCAGAAATAACTATATTGATCCCCTCCCCCCAAAAGGTTGCAAAATCCATAATGACACATGTGGGCAAATAGTCAAGAGAAAAACCTGCTAATGTTTTTTAAATAGTTGATGTTGTTCTGAAAATGTATCAACAGGTTTTTCAAACAATATATCAACCAAAAAATATAAGGAATCTGTGTGGCAAAAACCATTTCAGAGGAAGATGACAAGTTGGTTCAGTGTGTTTGGAATGATATGAAAGAAGGAAAAAAAAACTATTGAAAAATATTTATCAAATAGAAATTACTTTAAAGACAGCCCCCACCACAAAATTGACATTTTGCCAAAAGACAAGTCAGAAGACCGTGCAATTTGAATGAGTTTTTTCTCCCAAGATAATTCTATCAAATAATTTCTAATTTTTTGACAATAAAAGTGAACTGCAATTATAACTTAAATTATGTGGTCTTTGGAAATAATTAGGCACATTGAATTTTGACAAAATACTGCATCATTTTTCAAAAGAAATATCAGTATTTCTGTTCATAATATCCATCATTCCATCAAAAGGTAGACTGAAAATCAAACAAGAAATTTCTGATGTACATTGGGATACTGCTTGAAGCGCTTTAGTGTCCCTTCTGGGACATATTCTTTCCTTTCTTATTGCGAAAAAAGCACTCATTTGTTTCTAGTGCTTTGTAAGTGTTTCTGCAATATGATTATATGTTTTCTAATTTTAATTTTTTACATAAAAATATCAGCACTTTGCAATTTGGTAAGTATATTAATATCAATCCATCCAGATAGTCCACTTGCAAGAAAATGAAGCCTATCATGACATGGAATCCTTACATTCCTAATTAAACACACTTTAATAGTAATAATTTATTAGGGATTCAGGAAGGCCTCATTTTCTGAAAGAGTTCACTGTTAACAGCCCACTGTTTATAAATTGAGGTAAAATTATAATGAATTTAAATGATTGGTTCCTTTGGTATGAAAACTGATCTCTACAAATTAATGATTTTATAATTTTTATAAAGAATTATCATTCATTTATAACTATTTTGCATAAATAATATTTATAAATTAAATTAAAAATACTGTATAATGAGAAGCCTTAAAGAGATGGGTCTAGTCGAGGGTCATCTGGAATTCAGCTGAATACTCATTTGCTGCAGAAACATTAGCATTAGCTGCTTTACCAGAAATTTTAACATTGTGAATTTTTGTCTAAACAAGGTCTTGTCCATGATCACTGCTCAGGTTATAAGAATTTGTTTTGATTCATATTGTCAATCCACAGCACTAATAATTTTCCATTACTTTGCTTCTTGACTATGATGTTCTTCACATCTTTGCATTAACATTTGTTGCATGTGAATGCTTTATGTTATCTGCATTAGTTACAATTGTTGAAACTGTAAAGGTATTAACTTTACACATCTAAATGATGCTCACCTGTGAATCGATGCATCGAATCACTTCCATTTTTTTTAAGCTCAGGAAGATGTCAAATTTGCTGTATGTTTAGATGACATTTTTAATGTATTGCTTAAATACTAATATTAGTATTTAAGCAATACCTTAATATTTGGCATATCTTGCAATGTAGTTCATGGTGGACCGAAATATATACAAATAGTAGAGGAGACAGTGAGATGTGTGTAATGGAGTAGAGTAGAGTGCCCTCCTGCAATGAGTTCTTGGAGGTGTCATGTTGTAGTAATGATAATAACTTTGTAATCTATACCCACAGTGCCAAATAATATAAAACAAAACAAAAAAGACAGTCGCAGACTCTACCAACATGGTTATGTGTTTGTTTTTGATTTTTTGCTGTTGATTGGAGAGGTTCATTAATTTGAATCTTCTTAAATAGAGGAAATGTAAAATGAGGCCTTCCTATATTTCACAAACTGCTTAAGTACCTTTGTGATTCATTTTATACTGTCATGTGCAAGTTATTATGGAGCAGATTTTACTCAGATTTTTCTGTATGAAAAATGTTTCCACTTCACTTTATTTCAAGGTTAAATCAAGAAAACTTATCAAATAGGTACCATAACTTTCCTGACTTAGTAAAATTTAATCTTCAGGATTTGCGAAACATCAAATTGTCTACATCATTCAATTTCATTGTAAATAATTGAGCTGATATGATTACTTTCTTACTTGCTGGATATAATTTAAGGAACTTTTTGTTTTGTTAGAATCTCTGAAACTAAATTTGACAAATTTTAATAATCAGTTGTGGAAAAATTAGGAAGAAATGGTATGGACAGTAAATGTTTTGTAAAAGAGTAAGTATTTCTAATAGGGAATGTTGAAAATTAAAATAATTCCACATCACTGTGAAGGTGCTGGTATGCCGTATCGTTGTATACCATTTCAAAAAAAGCACTGGGTATGGAGTGTATAATCAACAGCAAGTCAATGTCAGTGTTATTGATTATACACTCTGAAGTGTTACTTATACATTCTAAAATACAACAAATTAAAAGTCTCAGTGATATGCTACCAAAAACTTTAAAATGCAATTTAGGGATAAAGTAGCTCTTTCAATGAATTATAAAAGGAATTTATTGAAAATTATAATGTAATTATTTTTACAATGAATTTTCATGGTGATCAGCAACTGGTTAGAGGTTTGAGAGAAAGCGGCGAATATCATCAGCAAATTGGTGGAACAATACGGCAATCCCTCGATTAGTGCGCCTAATGCGTTCTTTAACACAGGCACATTAATCGAATATAATAACCTATGGGAAAATGTATAATTCGTTCCTCAGATTTCTTTTTTGACCCTTAATTTTTTTTATAAAAGAATTAGGGTATGTCTCAGGGTCTAGTTAAAGGAAAACCATGAAGCTGAAAGACAATAAAACATATTGTCTTTTATATTATATTCAGAATATAAATTTATTATTCTACTTCTTAACAAAGAATTGAGCTAATGTAGTTTGGCAGGCATTTTGTTTCTTTTTTTTTTCATACAACCGACGATATGGCCCTACTGCCTCTTCTACAAATTTTACTGCTTCTCTCTTCATCAGGGTCAGCCTCTAAGCATTGCTGCTTAAAAATTTTGATTGTACAAAAAATATTTTCAAATTGTTTCTGTGAAATCTCTTTTGGCTGACTATCAGTGTTATTAAATTTTCTTCATATTCTTCGGGATCTTCCCTCTGTTCATCTAAATTTAGCAGTTCGGAATCGCTCAATTCTTCAGAATGAGATTTAATTAACTCTTGGACGTTATCAATGATGGGGAAAAAGAAATGAATTTGGTTGCCAACATGCAAAATCACATGCTTTATAGATAAAATTTCCCAACTGTTATACAAGCAAAATAGTTACCACTTTAAAAACTACAATGATCATAAATTTAATTTTTCGACTTGTAATAATAAACAACTCATCCCAGAAGACAGAATGGATTCTCCTTTTTGTGACATGCGCAGAAGTGTCGAAGGGTCTCGAATCTGTGGGCATACTATAGCAGACGACATAATTTTTGGAACATAGTGTACATGGAAGTAGTGGTATGCCATTAAAAATAACTTCGTAAAATGTTTTAAATCGGTAACTAAATTATTTCATTCTGGTGAGTGACTTTTAAAATCTGTAACATTTATTTTTAAGATGTATATAGGTGCACTAATCAAATTTGGGTATCAAAAAAAATGACGCACTAATTGAAAACGCACTAATTGGGGGCGCATTAATCGAGGGATTACTGTATTCATGAAAATATCTGTAGAAGAGACACAGAATGGAAATAGCATATCTGTGAGATAGTGATGATAAGAGTGAGTCATCATTATGTGAGAGAAGGATCACCAGTGTACTACCCTATATATATAAGAACAATATTTTAAGGGGGTGAATTTTGGATTTGTACAGTGTCTTGGGCAGAAAAGCCTACCTGATTTTTTGGATGCAGAGGAAGAGGCAGTAGATGTGCTGTGTTTATATTAAAGGTGTCAGTCAGTCTGAGAAGAGAGACAGAATGAACATAGCACAATTTGGTTGTAATTGTGCTATGTTCATTCTGTTATTGAAATTGACAAAGTTGTTCTCATCCTAAAATATGGCAAGGAGATCAGTATTTTAGGGTACTGATTATGGAAGATCTTGTAGCTTGGGATATATGGGCATTGCAAAGTTTGTAGAATGAGCAAGATGTAGTGTACTATTGTCAGCAAAACTGGGAATAGGATTTGAGGTCAGACATAGGTCATTTTTGAATAGGTGAAAGAGCTTAGGAAAAGCAGAGAGCCCTTAAGCACACCTGCATTGGTGGTGAAATCTGAAGAAATAATACCATTCACCATGTCATAATGAGTTATTACCAGAGAAAATTTGCAATTCAGTTGCAAAAGGCAGGGATAACCATACAATGGTAATTTAGTAAAGTAGGCCTTCAAAGTTGCTCAGAATTCTTGGGAATATCTAGAGCAAACATTTCCATAAGATCATCATCATACGTATCAAGGATTTAGGCCTAGCATGGCCTGTTCCGGCTTTAGAAGTCATCGTTTAAGAGGACGTCCTGGTTTTCTTTTTCCGAATGGCCTGTTTTGATAATCTTTCTATTTTCTTTCTTTGAATGTGTTCTATCCATTTATGTTTATATTTTTAAATTTTTTCTATTACTGATTCTTGGTTTATTTCTTTTGTGATCAAATAGAGTATACTTTGCAGTTTTTTTCATAAACTTCATTTCTGCTGTTATTAATCTTTGTTTGTCTTTTTGTTTTATTGTCCAGATTTCACTTCCATACAATAAGACTGGTAGGGCTAATTCATTCTTTGAATGTGTTCCATCCATTTATGTTTATATTTTTAAATTTTTTCTATTACTGATTCTTGGTTTATTTCTTTTGTGATCAAATAGGAATTTTTTTGCATAAACTGCAAAGTTTATGAAAAAAAAACTTGGCATTTTTTTTCATAAACTTCATTTCTGCTGTTATTAATCTTTGTCTTTTTGTTTTATTGTCCAGATTTCACTTCCGTGCAATAAGACTGGTAAGGCTAATGTATTGTATACTTTTAGTCTGGTTTGTTTTTGAACTAGGTTTGGTTTAAATATAGGGTTAATTACATCTGTTATTTTTAAATATTTTGCAATTTTTACATTTATATCTTTTTCATTTTCATATGTGATCATACATCCTAGGTAGTTAAATGAATTCACGTGTTCTAAGATCTTGTTATCTATTATTATTTTACTTCTTGCTGGATCTTGTCCTTTAAAGGCCATAGTTTTTGATTTTTCTGTTGATATTATCATACCATAATCTTTGGTTATCTCATTTAGATCTAAAATAGCTTTCTGTAAGTTATCTTCAGAATTTGTAATTATTACTTGGTCGTCGGCAAAAAGGAGAGTGTTTAAGTTCCCAGTAGGAGAAAGTTTAATACATGGATGGAAATTTTTATTCCATTTTATTATTTCATTTAGGTAAATATTAAAAAGAGTTGCTGAGATGGGACATCCCTGTCAGACCCCTTGGTTTCTCTCTCTCTCGTATATGAAAGCTCGTGATTTAATCTTATTTGAATTTGATTATTTTCATATATACTTATGATAGCTTTTAGGCTATTATTTGGTATTTATTTGTCTTTCATTTAATATGTTAAATAAAATGCTTCTTTTAACTTTGTCAAATGCTTTTTCAAAGTCAGTAAATGCAACGTGTTTCTAAATTGTATTCTCTTCCTTTCTCCATTATTAATTTTAGGCAAAAGGCTGGGTCTATACATAATCGTCCTTTTCTAAACCCATTCTGTACTTGAGATCATCAAGTTTTCGGAATATTTCATTAGTTTGCTATTTAAATTTTGTAACAGGAATTTAGTATGCTTATACCTCTATAGTTTTTAGGGTCATCTCTATTACCTTTTTTAAAGATAGGAATCACAATTGCTTTTTTCCATTCTATTTGGGGGGTTACCAGTTGTATAAATTTTATTTAAAAATAATAGGAGTCTTTCTTTGAACCTTGTTCCTTCATATTTATACAGTTCTGAACCTAGCTTATCTTCTCCAGGTGATTTTCTGTTTCTTGTTTCTTTCAGGCTGATTTCTAATTCTCCTTTAGTTATTTCCTTTTCATTTTCATTAAGTGTTTGCCAGTTGTCTTTTTTAAAATATTTATCTGTCCACAATTCTGTGTAGAAATTCTTCTAATTTCAATTCAGTGTTAAATTTTATGTTTTCTTTAGTATCTGCATTTAGGGGTTTCAAAATCTTATATACATTGGGTCTTATTTTATATAAATCATGTTCTAAATTAGAAACAAATTTGTTCCATGATTCTCTGTCTTTTTCTGACTTCTCTTTTAGCTATGGCTCTTATTCTTTTATATTCTATTTCATGTTCTAATCTTTTACTGCTTAACCATTTATGATAGGCTTCTTTTTTTCATTTTGATTATTTCTTTGATTGTATCATCCCATATCTTCAGTTTTTTCCTTTTATTGATTTTTTTTTTGTTCTTTCCTAAGCTTCATTTGCTTGCTGCATTTAGTATCGTTTTTATATTAAGCCATTCTATTTCATTTTGTTTTATTTTATCTAGATATTGGTTAATTCTTTGTTCATATAGTCATTGTATATTTGTGTCATTTAATAGTCTAGTTTTATAAACAAATGTTTTAAATTTTCTTTCTGTTCTTGTTACTTGTAGCCATTTAGGTGGTAATCTTAATTTTATTTTAACGAGGACGTGGTCACTACTTATTTCATATCTTCTGTGAACTCTAACAGCTAATGAAAACTTTGATGTCTTTTCATTTAAGATAAAATAATCTAATATTGATTTCCATCTTCTTGCTGTCCAAGTATATTTATGTATGTCTTTATGTTTATAGAAAGAATTCATTATTTTTAGCTTATTATAAACTACAAAGTCAATCAATTTTTTACCATTCCTATTTAGGAATTCCTATATTATTATTAATTTTCATGTTTCCAATTCTTGTATTTAAGTCTCCTGCTAAAATTACATAATAATTTTTATTAATTTTATTATATTTTGTAGCTGATTATAAAATTCAATATTATCCTGTTCTCTTCCTTCTTCTGTGGCATATAAACCAATTATTCTTAAATAACCTCTATCTATTTTTATTCTAGCTTCTATTATTCTTTCATTCCATAATTTATAATGTTTTAACTGTTTTGAAAGGGAGTTGTGAATCCATGAGATGGAAATTATATTAATGTTGGCATGCTCTACTGTGGACCAAGAGTGCAGAATCCATATTGGGTGTCACTGATTAACTGGTAATATTTTGGGTAGTGGAGTTGTTTTATCTCTTTTTTTTTTTTTTTTTCATTAGATATAGGCTAGTTTTCTTGTTGAATGGATTGGTGCAGATGAGATAAGAGATTGTAAAGAGGATACAAGATGGGAGCCCAAGTTTTAAGAACAGTTGGAAATGCTATCAGGATCAAGACAGTATCCAAGCTGTTAAAATTTTTTTCTGATGGCCTAGAGGATGCATTCAGTGCCTATTTCTTTATAATGTTGGCAAGGGGTTACTTTGCCTTGATTAGTGTAAGAGTTGGAGGAGAAGAATAACCATACGAGGGCAGCCTTGTCGTTATTGGTTCCATTGGTGATGCAGAAGAGGTGAAAAATATGGTTGGCCAGAAGTTATGTCCAATGGCAACAAAATGCATGGCAATTTGTTGTTGTATGTGTTCAGCTGCTCCTTGTTGTCTTACAGGCTGGGAGATACTGGAGTTTTCAGTGAGTGATAGGCAGGATTCTTTTCTTAAACTTCTTTGACATATTGTTGGTAGACTTGTTGATGAAAGCCTTCATTCTAGTAAGAAGCATTTCAGTTAAATTAAACATGCCAAGAAATTATATTCTTGTTTAATCCTTCAACAAGTGTAAGCAAATAAAGTTTGTGTGTGAAGTTTCTTTATGACCACTCTACTTGTTAGTGTTCCATAATGCAAAGCACACATCCTTTCAATTGCATGACTTATGGGATATATATGACTTCTGCATTACTTAAACCTTGGTATGTCTTCTGGATCCTACTGAGACCTCAGTAAAGATCAAAATCAGTCTAGGTAGTGGTCCTTCTCATAACGCTTAGCATTATGCACACCTAAAAGGATGTGTGCTTTGCATTATGGAACACTAAGGCAATTAATGTCATTAGCTTCTATATACAAGTAGCCTAGTCATGAAGAAACTTGACATACAAACTTTGTTTGCTTACATGTGGATAAAGGATTAAACAAGAACATAATTTCTTGCCATTTTTAATTTAATTTATAACTAAGTGAAAAAACTTTCTGCAAGTATTTCAGTTATTTATTATTCAGTTAGAACAGATGTCTGGATCCATAGAGAGAAAACAGTGGTCATTCTAAGTAAGGGAGTAGTATAAATCACTCAGGTCATCCTATTTAGCACTGTTATGGTTCCAAAGGACAGTTGGCTGAGAGGGTCTGGATATAGGTCATTCTGCAAGATTATGGAGAGGAGAGCAGATAACTACAGCATGTTTATCAGGGGAGCTGGTTAAGAGATCAGTGTTCGGGAGGGAAGTGAAAATAATTATAGTATGGTCAAGCAAACAGTTTGTGAAAGATTGGTTACTAACAGTGAATATCTCTAACAGCTTGATTGGTGGAATTGAGAAGAGAAGCCATTCAGAGTTGCAAACACTGATGTCCCCAAGAGAGACAACCTCACTGTTTGGGTATTCAAGTTCTCATATGGACAGTGGAAAGATTAGTAGTTGTCTCAATTTGAAGAGCAATAGAGACTGGAAATGAATGTAACTGAATAGAGCAAGGAAAATTTTTACTTCAGCAGATCATGAAGAGTAGATTCAGTGTCTGTTGTTCTCTAGCATGGTATGTCTGACTTTACACATGCACAAGTTCCACCACTGTGGTGGAAAGAATCATGCAGATTGTAGTTTAGGCTACCAGTTGGGACTGTTGAAAGTTTATTTTTCACTTGGTTAGAGTATAATAAAATTAGTTTAATCCTTTATCCAAGTGTAAGCAAACAAAGTTTGCGCCTGAAAGTATCTTCAGGACTGGGATAAGGTGGTACAACACCAGGGCAACTTGTTGCAAAGGTGGAGCAAGCTACCAACACTCCTATCTCAATATCTCCTATAATGCAAAACACATCTCCTTGCAGATATGGCTAATGTTATGCATTAAAGGAAGGGCCACTACCCAGACTAGTTTTGACCTTTATTGAGGTCTCTTCAGTGGGAGCCAGGCCCAAGTGGAGATACCAGGCAGAAGCATTAGCAGGTCATTTCTACCTATAGGAGTTGCCAAATGGTGTGCCACCCTTTTTTAATAAATTACTCTGGATTTAGAGAAAAATGTTGAAAGTTTATTTTTCACTTGGTTAGAGTATAATAAAATTAGTTTAATCCTTTATCCAAGTGTGAGCAAACAAAGTTTGCACCTGAAAGTATCTTCAGGACTGGGATAAGGTGGTACAACACCAGGGCAACTCGTTGCAAAGGTGGAGCAAGCTACCAACATATCCTTTAATGCATAACATTAGACATATCCGCAAGGAGATGTGTTTTGCATTATAGGAGTGTTGGTAGCTTGCTCCACCTTTGCAACGAGTTGCCCTGGTGTTGTACCACCTTACCCCAGTCCTGAAGATACTTTCAGGTGCAAACTTTGTTTGCTCACACTTGGATAAAGGATTAAACTAATTTTATTATTCAGTTGGGACTGGCAAACCATGTACTGAATTAAGTGGAAGATGTTGGTATTACACAGAAGTTGCTTAAAGTCTTTTTAGCATCAGCTATAAAGCTGATGCAGTCCCCCACCCCAATCTCAACAAGCATGGCTGCATTAATTTGCCAAAGATTTGGGAGAAAGTCATTCTGAGACATTAAATAGCCTGACTTCCCAAAATTAACTTTGTTTATCTGTTGCCATGTTAGAACATTAGTTCTTCTTCAGTTACAATTTGAATTGTTTCTGCAATGATCAGGTTGAGTGCTTGTCACAATTGTAATTTGTGCTCTGAAGATGCTGGGTAGAAAATTAGCAAAATATTGGCAAGTTCAATATATATCTACCCTATGTATATAAAATGTAGGTGCCAGAGCCCACCCTTTTGAAGACTCGACACTAAGGGTAGCCCCCTTAGTGTCGAGTCATCAGAATTCAAGAACCGATCTACCAGTCTGGAACATGGGGGGGTGCCAAAGGTGCCAGGGCGGGGACATAGCCCCCCCAGTATGTGTACGTGTGTGTATATATATATAGATTTTTTTTTTTCATGTTTTTACTGTGAAGCTCTGTTATGAAGAACTTAATTAGCATTCAATAATATGTAAGTAGAGCTGATCTTAGGTAGTGTAGTCACTTAAACTGAAGAGGAGAGTAAAGGTTATTAAAGCAGGTGCTTGATGTCAGGAAGTCATGATATAGATTATTGCAGTTGATAGTGCCTTAGAATACTAGAATACTGCATGTAAGATCTGATAATATGGAGCTTAACAAATAACAGATTTTTTTCCCCAAATTAAACTATTTTGCTAAGAAGCTAATAACGATAAACACCACTGTGTCAATTCTCTCTATAGCCAACTCACTGAACATGGGATAGTTATATTGAGCTTCTTTTAGCGTAACACTATGCTTTATCTACAGAAACATTTAATAGATATGGCAATACTGCAGTTGCTATTTCGCATTTTGTTTTAAATCTAAATATGATAGAATGAAATCAGCAGTTGCTATTTCATTCTATCATATTCATCATCATCCAGGCTCCTGACTTTCATCCCTGAGGTTGCAAATATTGTGATAGTAATACATGAAAAAAAGTTATATCATTACTAACTTCTTATGATTTTCCTCCATATTAATGTGGAGGAAAATCAAGTTAAGACTCAAGACTCCAATAATATCATATGTAGGCCTCTATTGTATTCACACTGAGTACATTTTTTGTATTTCTTTCATCTTGTGTGTTTTATTTTCTAGATACGATCCTTTAATATCAGAAACCGTAGATGTGGAGCAAAGAAAATACAAATTTTCACAAGCTAAAGCTAATTCAAATATAGACCAAAGAGGTAAGCAGATATATATATGTTAACTGATTAAGTGTGTATGTATAATTGTATGGGTAATACTTTATTGGGTATATGTAATATTTACCCATTCATGCTTCCTGTCAAGACAATACATGTTTATTATAATAACATACCAAGGGGGATTAAAAAGCAAAGAATTTCTACTTGTTTAATCCTTTATTCAAGCATAAGCAAACAAAGATTGCATGTGAAGTTTCTTCATGACAAGGCTACTTATGTAGAGAAGCTAAGGACTTCGTGTTAATTGCCTTAGTGTCTCATAATGCTAGGCACACATCCTTTCATCGTACTGTGCATTATGAGAAGGCCACTACTCTGATCAGTTGCAACCTTTGAGGTCTCGTCAGTGGGAGCCAGACCCAGAAAAGATACCGAGGTTGAAGTAATGCAAAAGTCATATATCCCCATATACAAGTAGTGAAAAGGCATCACACATTATTAAAATACTCTGAATTAGAGCAAGTTGTAGAAATTTTTTTTTTATTGGTTATAAATTAAATTAACAATGCCAAGAAATTATATTTAGTTGAATCCTTTATCCCAGTGTAAGCAAATAAAGTTTGCATGTGAAGTTTCATGACATTAAGGAAATACTGAGGCAACTAATGTGAAGTCAGGTTCTCTATATAAGTAGTCTAGTCATGAAGAAACTTCACATGCAAACCTTCTTTGCTTACACTTGTATAATGAATTAAACAAGAATATAATTTCTTGGCATTTTTAACTCAATTCATAACCGAGGGGGGGGGGTTCTACTTCTCTTAAACCAAGGTGGGTTTGAACAGTAATACTAATTTAATTTTATATTTGCGTATAGGATATTAGTTCCTTCACTAATTTTCTGTGTCCACCATGGTTCTGAATGCATTTTAGGGGGGAAAAAAAACCTGATTGTCTTTTGAACCAGGCTTTGATCATTAATGTTCTTCATAAGTGATGTTGATGGAACTAAATTTGTATTATGTGCACAATTGTTTAACCAAATTGGAAACATTCTAGTGAGTGGTATTTTAGCATTTGTGATGTAAGTTAGGTCCTCTTTATAGGAATCCCTCTCACAATACTCACTTTTGTTATTAGTTTCATCCAGATTTAAATGACTTGTCAAAATAATTCCATCACTAGCCCAAACAATGATCACTTTTTTTTTTTTATACTAGAGGTGATTTTGTAAGTGATACTCTGGGTTGTAGTGATAGATAAGTCTCATTGCCACTAATATCACTTCCAAAAATGAAGAGTTGGGCGTTTGTGATATGCCTCTAAAAGACAACAAACTTTGAGCCATGAATCTTTCATCTCTTAAGTAGCTGGAATCCCTATAAGCAACATTTTTTATTAATCTTAGCGTAGATAATATACTCATACAGTGATTTTCAGTTATGTTGTCCAGCAGTCTTTTCTAAGATAATGCACACCCTTGGATGTATTTTTATTTTGCTAGCCTATTCGTGACTTGCTGAAATCATTGCCTTCTTTACCATATATTGGATGAATTTTGATTCAAATGGTAACTCAGGCTTTTGCCACCTGCAGACTGAGATGGACCATTGTTATAAATTTTATAGCACCGAGGACTTCAAAAAACAAGCCATTATTTTTTTTACCCTGTCCTTGTATTTTGCAAACAGATGCATTTAAAAACATCTTCTTCTTCTTCTGCTCTATAGTCCAAATTAAGCCTTGATCTCCTGGATTTATTCTTCCAACCCTGTCTTGATTAATGGTATCTGTCCATCTTGTTCTTGGCTTTCCTTTTGATCTTTTACCAATAATTTTATTATTTATAGTCTTAAGAATACTATCATTTCCCATAAGAAAACATATCCTGCCCACTGCAACTTTTTGGACTTGATTAAACTAAATATTGTAGGTTCTTTATAGAGTTCCTGTAATTCATAGTTGTATTTGATCCTCTAGAGACCATTATCATTCACCAAGCCAAATATTTTTTTAAGGATTTTTCTCCTTGCAAAAGTTAAGATCAAATTCTCCACTCTTGCTGTAAATATTCAGGTTTCACATCCATAGCTAACAACTGGACGAATTATTGATTTATATATTTGTACTTTAGTCTTCCAGTAGCTATCTTTTGAGTTGAATACCCCTCTTTATTTGACCATGAAATGCTAGAAGTGCAGAATCAAATTGTTTGGCTTGCAAATCATTACTCCAACTGTACATATTTAAACTGTTCCACCTCTTCTAATCAAAATTCCCAATTTTCATGCTTGTGCCTGATATTAATCATTATTTATTTATTTATTGTAGTTGATTAGTATTTAACCTTATCTCTTGTGCTAATTTATACAGAAATTCCAAATATATTTTTGTCTGATGACTAAATGTTATACTGGTATATATGAATAACCATTTCATAAACTGTGTTCAGGTGGTGTCAATGACTATACATTAATGTATAATGAATAACCCCCCTCTTACCCCCCCTCTTTTTTTTTTTTTTTTTGACCAAAGCATGACCCACTGAACCTCAGCTAAGACTACCACAACTTTTTCTCTTAGGTTATTAATTGTCATAAGCTCATGCTTGTGCTTCAATTCAACAGTAGCCATAGTAATAATCAAATACCTTTAAGAGGTATGCATACCATGATAGTACTACATGAAAAGTTCTCCAAATTAGTTTACTGTCTGGCAGGACTCCAATATTGTTAGATCTTCTAAGCCACTTCTAACTGCCTCACTGATCTAGATCTTGGTCTTTTACTTCGATCCTGGCATCACACACACCTGTTTTACTAAACTTTCTTCCATTCTGATTAAGTGATGCCTGCATACTAATTGATGTTATGGTATTTGCATCTTCGTTTTTAATATGATACTGTCATCTGTTCACTTCCCTAATCTTTCTCAGAACTCTCATATCATTTATCTCCATTATTTTATCAAATGTTTTATTTCTTACCCATCTCTCAGATCCATTGTTTAAGCAGTTGGTTTGAACGCTGTCTTGCACATTATTGGTTGAGGATTTTGACTAATTTCTCTCTTATTCCATACAAATTTATTCGCTTGATTTCCTACCATACTTTTTGTCAGATGACAGGTTGAGTCCTCAATGAACAAATCTTTGCCATCTGGCCATTTCTGTCATCTCTCTGAAACTCGATAATTGTGACCTTTCCCTCAAAGACCGTAGTCAAGTTTTTTTTTTTGGTCTTCCTCCAACGATTCCATTCAAGGCTATATTGGGTAATCCCTGAAATCTCTGGAAGTGTCCAAACAATTCTGTCCAGTTTGGTGTCGCTTGTTGTGATTTGGTTTTCAGGTCCTCTTTTATTTTGTCTATTCATCTAATTCTGTTGCCCTTTGGATCTTCCATCGTTGTATACAGGACTTTAGTTGGTAACCTTTCTGTGTCCATTCTGGTCACATCGGCCAAACCATCACAGTCTTATTTCTTGGATTTTGTCTATTATTGTTATTTCTTGTTTTAGTCGTTTCTTATGTCTTGGTTTCTTAATCTATCCAGCAGAGATACTCCAAGTAATCTTCTTAGCCAACCCATTTCAGTAGTTAATAATTTTTTATTTTCAGCTTTTTTGAGATTCCAGCATTCACTTCCATAGAGAAGTATTGGGAGGACCAATGTCTCATAGATTCTTACTTTCATTACTTGACTTCCATATTTTATTTAGTCGTCTAAAAGTTTGGGATGCTTGACTGATTCGTCTGTTTATATCTTTGTAATTTCACCATTGTACTCAATTACTCTTCTGAGGTAGGTGAAGTTTTCTACCTGCTCTAGCTTCTTACTATCGATTTCAGATTGGTGTTTCTTTTTCCTATTTGCATAATTTTTGTTTTGTCTATATTTAGGTTTAATCCAAATTTTATACATTCTTCCTTAAGTAAAATAAAGTAAAATATTTTACTTTATCATACCTGCCTTACTCCACTCTCTGTGTGGAACCAGTTAGTTGTGTCCTCCACTCATACTGCACTTCAGATTTCTCATATAGATTCTTTCTTATTAGTTTTGTTGTGAATTTCATATTTTCCCATACTTTTCTTCTACGGATCGAATCAAATGCCTGACGAAAGTGTATGAAATTTATATAGCAACTTTGGTCATATTCTAGCATCTTTTCTATGAGCTGTCTTAAGGTGAATAATTGATCAATTGTGCTTCATCCTGGTCTGAAACCTGCTAGTTCTATATATGGCTTAATTTATTTTTGGAATACTTTCGTAAAAACCTTACTTGGAATATTGCATTCTGTTTTATCTCCTTTTTTGGTCTAATCAGTAGGTATTGCTTCATTTTTGTAGATCCTTTCAAATGTTTCTAAAAGTTGTTCCTTTCCTGCTTTTAAGAATTCTGCATGTATTTGATCAATACCAGATGCTTTCCTAGTTTTAAGTTTATCTATGCTGTGTGCTATTATTTCTTTGGTAAAGATATTTGTTTCCTCTTCCATTTCAGTGGCTGGAATAATAATATCCTGAAAGCTGTTTTTATTTTATAAGTCTCTAAAGTATTCTTCCAATCTGACCATTCTTTTTGTTTTACTTTCAATTAGTTGTCCCTCTTTGATCATTATCGTTGTCTGTGTCTTACTAATTTGATCTATTTGTTTATATAATCCATGGTTATTTTCTTTTGATATCTTCTCTGCTCTGCCATTTTTCTTCTATCCAGTTTTTTAACTAGTTTTCTAATTTCTCTGGTTAATCTGTTATAGTTCTGTTTTAATTTCATGCTTGTCCTTTGGAATTATAGCTATGATATCTTCTATAACTTAATTCATGTTTGACTTGCTCATTTGTTTTCTTAAGCATTTCATTTCGATTTCTTTGAGTCTACATATCTCAGCTCCACACATTGCTATAGGTATATTAATAGTTTTATAGAGTTTTAGTTTGAGGCTTTTTGAAATGCTGTTATTTTTCCATATATTTAATTTATATTAGACTGCTTTTATCACTTTTATTTTCTGATTCCTTCTACCCCCCCCCCAAAAATAAACCGAACTTTTGATAGAAAATAAAACATAGGCCAATTATAATTATTCAAATTATTTATTTCATTCAATACAGCGTTTGGCACAGTTCAATTAATTCGTTAAATGAGTTTTTTATATCAGTTTTTGGGATACTGTTGAGGGCTGTGGTTACTGCCACTTGAACGTTTTCAATGGTGTATCACTTTCCTTTCATCGGCAAATGCAGTTGGAGGAAAGAGAAAGAAGTCACAGTTCTAAATCAGGTGAATACGACGAGTGATCCAACACACGAACTTGGTTTTTGCTCAAAAACTATCTCACAATGTTTGAACGATGAGATGGTGCATTATCGTGCAAAAGTGACCAGCTGCCTGCATCATGATATTCATGCCGTATGCGACGAATTCTCGCTATCAATCACTTCAAAACTTACCATTGACCTTTTGGGCAGGCAGAACGAATTTTTTGTGGATAATGCCCTTGGAATCATAGAACACAAATCAGCATTGTCTTTACTTTTAACTTCTCCAAGCGACTTTTTTTTTTCGAATGTCCCTCTTCTGATGATCTTCACCCAGCACTCTGGCGCTTGTTTCGGGCTTATACTCAAAACACCATGTTTCATCATTATTTATTGATCATTTCAAGGAAGTTTGAGTCCTTACGAGCAGTTTTAATAAGGTCCTTGCAGTGTTCAATTTCGATACTTTTTTGGTTGTCAGTCAACTTGTGAACAAATGCTAACCTGGCTGGCCCAGTGGTTAGCGTGTCTGCTCTCCAGTCAAGAGGCTGCGGGCATGGATGTTTGTGATTGTCTGTGGAAATACTAGTGGTAGTCGGCGGTAGATATCATTGGTGGAAGCAAAGTTGTAGAGTAGATGCCCCTCCCTGGAGGTGACAAATAATAATAAATCGCAAATTCAATTTACAAAGGTCCAAACTCTCGGTCAAAATGTTGTGCACAGTTTGATTTTGATTTTGGAATCTTCAATCAATCTCACGGATGATTTTGGGTTTTCTTTGATGAAATCACGCACTTTTTGGATGTTAACTTCACTCTGCCCAGCTTTTCATCATCCTCAAGCGTCTCACGACCACTTTGAAATCGCTTAAACCACTCATAAACTTGAGTATGGGATAAGTATTCATTACCATATGCTTTTTGAAGCATTTGATGCATTTCGGTAAAACATTTACCAAGTTTAACACAAAAGTCAATCGCAACTCTCTTTTTGAAGCTCATTTTCTGACCGTTCATCAAAACAGACTGTCACTCTTGGCACTATAACTCTGCTTCTAAAAGGTTGCCACTTTTGACAACAAAAAGATACAGGTGGCACCACTGGTTTCTTCTATTTTCGAATAGTTTGGTTTCTTTTTGGACAGAGAGAGTGTACAATAAGTGTAGCTTTTTTCATTAGTCTACAGAATATTGCTTGAGACTTTGGATATGCTTTCTTTTCCAAAGACAGCGTCTAACTTCTTGAATCTGCCATTGGAGTTCTGTTTTTTTTTATCCTTGCAAACAACTTTACCACATTCATCTTTGGCTGAATCAGCCATTGTTTTCTTTAGAGTCTGTAAGTGTCTGGTTCTTGTTTTCATACTCTTTCAGTTTCTTTTTAAGATATTTTTTAAAAATATTTTTGTATATACAGGAGATTATCAAAATAATGAAAACAAAAATTTTTTGGAGAATTCTTTTATTAATAAGCTGTAGCCCCACCTTGGGCTGTTAGGACAACATGGAATAGACTGATACAAGTCACGTACATAAGATAATGGAATTTAGGACTATTCTTCCTGCAGAAAATGTGACCAAACCTTAGAGACAATACCTTGTCAACTGTAGCTCGTGATACACCTATGATTTCTGCAGTTTTGGTTATGGCAGCTTCTGCAAGCCGCACTCCAATGATCATACCTTTTTGGAGGTCACTGAGGTCTGACACTTTGCACACTAACTGCATAACAACAATCACAGAGAATGTTATCTGTGATGTGAGGTATATGATATTGGTTATCACATAGCAGTGCCACAATCAATGTTGAATTAGCTGTTGTGCAGTTAGTGTGCAAAATGTCAGACCTCAGTGATTTCCAAAAAAAAAAAAAAAGTATGATCATTGGAGTGAGGCTTGCAGCAGCAGCATAAATCATAGATGTATCACGAGCCACAGTATCAAAGATTATAACAAAATATGGAAACGGACAAGGCATTGTCTCCAATCAGTTCTCCAAGGTTCAATCATATTTTGTAGGAATGGTCCCAAATTCCATTATTTTGTGCACATGACTTGTATCAGTCTATGCATATCAAATTTGGTGGCCTACAGCTTATTAATAAAAAAATTCTTCAGAAAATTTTTAGTTGTTTCCATTATTTTGATAATCCCCTGTATATATACACACACACACCCTTATGTCTTGAACCAACAAGAAGATATTTCTGTCAACAGTGACATTATAAGACTTTCTTTTATTGAATTTGTGCACATATATCAGTTCAAGTACTGATCATTATTATTATTATTGGCTTAGATCCAAACAAGGACCAGCCTTTCTTTTGCTTTATGTCAGCTCTAATGAATTCTGCCATTCAAGATTATCCCCATAATGTAGCCACGTAACATGTATTCTGTACTGTAACTATTCCTTCCTTTCACTAATTCTTCTGGCAGTTCTACATCTTTTCCATTACAGTACTTATGTTGAATCTGGTTCAGATGGCATGACATTTCTTCTTTCACATTGTGTTATCATGGTCCTTTTGTTTAAACCAATTAAAAAAAAAAACCATCTGCTAACAGGATGCACCATCAGAAGATGATTATACATTAGTTCAGAAATGCTGACCAGCTCTTTGCATCTCTTAAAAGGCTATATGCACGTCTCCAGTTATCTACTACTGACCCTTAAGCAATTCATTAGCTATAAATATTTGGCAAATTGTCACATAAGTACTTGAGAGAAGATGCATGGAAAGGTCACCTAGATACTTAATAAAAGCTTATTGTGAGGACAGCTGAAAATCTGCAGTTATGCTAACTCTCTGGAGGGTGTACTTTTCTCCTCAGAATTTATTATACTGAAAAGTGATGATTTCTACAGTATCACTATATTGGTCATGTGCCATAATAGCATGTAAAAAAATAATAAATAGCCAAGGGCTATGAACTCATTTATCCAACAGTTGCCTTGTAGTATATTGAACAAAAAATTATGAACTTGACTCATCCAAAATTGAGTTCTGTAAGTGAAATTTATATCTAACTCCTTAGGGTCACCTCACCTTAGTAAGGTGACCAGATTCTAGATGTACATCTATTCATCAATAAAATGTCATTATTGAAACTTTCAGGTGGTTACTTAAGTCTTAACATTAGATAACTTGTGGAGAAACAAACAGAACTTCAGATTCAATTCCTCACTTACATACCTTAGTGTCTGAGATGTATTGACTTAGGTCAGTAGTTTTTAGTAGTTTGTTATAGCAAGAATTAACTGTAATACACTTCATAGTCTTAAACACTAACCATTCATACCTTCTTTGGTGAATAATAAGAACAGTTTGAGAATTTATAATATAGCCACGTAACATGTATTCTGTACTAACAGACCTAAGCATACATAATCGTCTTCAAGTTATCTAGAAATTATTCAAGAACAGGTATGAGAGTTCCAGTGTACTTCTTAAGATGTGTCCTTTGATTCTGTGGTATTAGAAAAATATCATTGCTATTAAGCAAGCAAGAAGCAGCATGACATATTTCTTGAACAACTGGAAGTTGTAGCCCCTGGAGAAAAAAACTCAAAAACTATGCAGTGCATAATGCAAATTTATTGATTTACATTAATAATATATAAGGTACTTAAAATGCACTTTACTTTTTTAGGAAAAACACCTGATCAGTCCATACATCCTTCTTGGGAAGCAAAACGAAAATTAAGACAACAGCAAATGAAGATTCAAACATTCCAAGGCAAAAGAGTGAAATTCACTGATTAGGCACTACTTAAAAAAAATTCATTAATTATTACTGATTGATTACAAAGGAAATAAGCTTGTTCATCATGCATTTATGTACAGTTGCTCTTCAATGTATATAAAAATTTAAAGTTGGTGTATAAATCTTGTTTTTTTTTTAGCTCATACACAAGAAGTTAGTTGATCAACTACAGTATGTTAGTACTGTGTATGGGTAGTGGGTTGAGAAAGGAGAAACTTGTTTACATTTGATTTAAAAGCCTGTATATTGTCATCCTTGGGAAACACATCAGAGGGAAGACTGTTCCACAAATACAGCAATAGCAGGAATGGAGGAGGAGAAAAAGAAACTTGTTCTGTGGGTTTCAAGGTGTAATGTGAAGGGAATCTTGGGTGACAGGTGCATGTTATAACAAACTTAGTACTGAGTGGGGAAATCATTGATGCTATTTCAGATGAACATTTTCCATGGAATTTATAGAATATACATATTGCAGAAACCAAATGCCTGAGGATGCATTGGTTGCATTCTCTATTTGTCTGTTGTGTTGTGGTGCATCTAGTCTAACTTAGCAATGAGAATGTGTCAGCTCTCCATGTTAATAAAGAAGAGTACTGTATTCAAACTGCTCTCAACTCCTAACAACATATTTGTATATGTAAAAAACTAGGAAGGGCTTTGAAAGAAAATAGTTCCCCATAAAAAATGGTGTGAACAATGTAGCAAGGTTTCACATCTTTCTTTATATAACTGCTAACAAAATGGCGTTTATGTAGGACTTCAGTCTTTTTCACAGAATCCTATACTGGAAGAAATGTCCTTCTGCCTCATGGGTTACTATAATCTGGGATGGTCATTATAATGAATAGGTGCAGAGAATTGGACAGAGAGTAGGTTCACGCAGAAGACTCAGTGAAGCCAATCATAAGAAGGTGGTTTTGAAAAACTGTTTCTTGTTAGTAATGAGGTAGTAGAGCATAGTGAGCAAGTTCAATGAAGAAGAGATTTAATGGTGGTGTGATCAAGCATGGACAAAGTCTGGTGTAGATTTTTTTTTTCTAAAGACAGGAAACTAAAGGCTTCCCATTTTATTGATGAAACATAAGCGAGTTTAAGAAGGAAATGCAGTGATCTTTTTGGGAAAGTCTTTTAGTTCAGACAAGGAACTTTGCAATAATGCAAAGATTTCCTTAGCCCAGACATGGCATTTACTTGATATAGGCCTTGTAGCTTCTTGTGTGGAAAAGATATTAAAACAAACAAAAAATTAAAAAAAAAAATGTATTTGTTCCATGCAGAGATTCTAGGATGGATCTAATTTACTTACAAAGATAGGAGAAAGACCTGTAGCAGTACCTTCTGTTTGCAGTTAAATTTGTGCTGAAAATGAAGTAGTCCAAGTGGATGATAAAATCAAAAAGATGAACACTATCTAAGGGAATGTCTATGAAAAGAGACAATACCAAGTTTGATGAAGAAGTCATTTGTGCTAAGACCTCCAAGATTTTCTTTAAATTGGGGATTGTTTTTTGATAAAGAATGTGGATTTACTTGTGAAGGACTAAATTAAAAAGCTGCTGGGTAACTAGATGAACCTACGTCAATGACAGGTCATAACAGAACATCTGCTTTATGGATTTTGGGGGACCATACAATCTACAAGGATGATCATTATATGTTCGTGCTTTTTTGGTTTCTTCACCCCAACTAGTAATGCCATCAGTGTGTTTGTTTAGTATTTAACTGATTAAAAGTTGGATCATCAAAAGAGGATGAATAATAAATGGCATGCATTAAAGTAAATTTTCTCTAGTATTTCTGTCTTGAACCACAACTGCTTTTCCCTTAGCAGCTTTTTTTGTGATTAAAAAATACTTATTTCTCTTAAGAACAGCAATGCTTTAAGTTCTGGATCAGCCAGATTAGGTGATGAAGGATTATTATTATTATTGTTGTTATTTGACACCTCCAGGGAGTCCAAAGACTCATTGAGAGAGGGCACCTGCTCTACAACTCTGTCTCCACCACTCAAATCCACCAATGCCATCTACCACTACTACTAGTATTATGCAGACATATATTATGTAGTATTATTATGTAGACATACTGTATATCTATTGCAAGGAGAGAAAAAAATCCATGACTGAAACAGTTTTAGAAGTAATTGCAAAAATCAGGACCTTTGGATATAGCATTTATTGCTTCTTTAATTAAGGAGACATCCAGAAATATTAACAACTGTTGTCAAGGTTACTAACCCCCAGCATGTAATCTATCTTATCCAAAATTTAAAGACTAGCTGTCCTTAAAAGAAAAATGATAATTTTGTGATCACAAAAGCTGATGAGAGAAAAGCAATTATGGTTTGGGGGGCCTAGAGAACACTTATTTTAATGCTATATGACTACCCTACTGATTATCCAATTTTCAGTCAGTTAAATTGACTAAGCAAACTCACTCATGGCTGTACCATTTGAAATGAAGAAACCAAAGAGATCAGTCTCTCTCTACCAAAAGGGGACAATACAGAGGATAATGGGAATGATGTAGAGGGCACTGATTTGTAGAAGTAAGGATGTTATGTATAAAGCTTTAATTAGGCCACATGGATTACTGTGTGCAGATTTGATCACCTGGGTTTCAAAAAGATGATGTATTGGAAAAGGTTCAGAGAGACAATTGACTACGGTGGTCTCTGGAATGTTGAGTATGAACACAGATTGACAAAATGCAATTTGCAGAAACTGGTGGATAGGAGGAGAGGGGATATGATTGAGACATATAAGCTGTTATTTATTTTATTTAGCATATGATGTACAGGTCTCAGAATAAAACATACAATTACATAAAACAGCATAAAAACAATTGTAAAAATCATATCAAAAGGGATATACTAGGTTGAAATGATTAATCATCAAAATTAAGAATCAGGAGTCAGAGCTTAATCCTTAAATCCCAGATCCACTCCAGGGATTCTGGGGGTCAGTTTAAAAAAGTCCTCTTTAGAACCTGAGAATGAGTAGATAGGGCACTCAAGCACAATGTGATTGATAGTCTGGATCCCTCTTCCGCATTCACAGTTTGGAGTATCGGACCATTTCCATTTATGCAAGAGATGCTTACATGTCCTGTTCTGATCTGATTTAAAGTGGTCCATACATGTCTAGGGAGATTGAAACCCTCCAGACGAGATGTCGGATTCAAGATGGGTATTTGAAGATTGGAGGTATGTTGAAACCAATACGCTCCCAATGACTCGAAGTTCTGGTCGTTTATTTGTATTGCACTCCTCCAGGCAGGGTGCCTGGATTTCAGTCTTTGTGAAGTATGGAAGGAAATGTCTTGGTGGATAGGCAAGGAACTGTTTCCAATTATTTTTGTCCATAGTTTGCTTAAGGCTTGGGTCCTGCGGAGTGAGGGAGGGGCTATATTACTGAGAGTTGGGAGCCAGTAGCCAGGAGTAGATCTTAAAGCTCCAGAGATTATCCTCATAGTTTGATTCAGCTGGACATCGACCAAAGAAGCGTGTGCACTGTTCAGCCACACAGAAGCACAATACTCTGCTGTGGAATAGACCAAAGACAGTGCGATAGTATGCAGTGTGTTGGCATCAGCACCCCAAGAAGTACCAGCAAGTTTATGAATTATATTACTACGAGTTTTTAATTTCCCAGCAATATTTTCTAGATGATATTTAAATGTCAAACTTCTGTCTAGGGTAACTCCTAGGTATTTTGGATGATTGTTAAATTTCACCTGTTTATTTCTGAAGTAAACTTTTGGAATATAGTTGGCCTGGATATTACTTAAATGAAAAGATGCTACTTCAGTTTTGTTCAGGTTAGGTTGTAATCGCCATCGTCTAAAGTATTTATCAAGTACAGCCAGATCTTCAGTTAAGGTGTTCTCAGCTTTTTGGAATGTTGAGTTGCATTGGCAATATCGTCATCATACATGAATCTCCTTGATGCTGTCTCTGGGATATCACTAATATATAAGTTAAAGAGCAATGGGGCAAGAACTGACCTCTGAGGTAGGCCATTTTTAATCTTAAAGAATTTACTTTGGGATTCGTTGAGAGATACTTGTATCCATCTGTCTGCTAGTATTTGATTAATTAGGTTGGCTAGTTTTGGTGATGGGATAGTTTCTAGGAATTTTAAGATAAGACCCTCTCTCCATACTGTGTCATAGGCAGCAGAGAGGTCCACGAATACCGCTATTGTTTTCAATTGTTTTTCATAACCGTTCTCTATAAAGGTTGTCAAGGCCAGTACTTGATCGTAACAACTTCTGTCAGGTTTGAAGCCAGCCTGTTCCTGTGGAATTCTATTATGTATACTTGAAGAAATTCTGTTGTATAGCATTCTTTCGAGAAGTTTCAGGCAGATACTTAACAAGGCAATAGGATGGTAGTTGGAAGCAATTGTAGGGTCTTTGCCAGGTTTTAAGACATATTAAGCTGTTAAGAGGTTATTACCAGATTAATGCCAGGGAGGTTTTGGTTTTGCATAGAATGGGTGAAGATAGGAAGAGAACAAGAGGTCCTTCCTAGAATCTGTATAAGGAGTGTGAGAGCAAGGGGATGAGGAGCAGGAATTTTGCAGGGAGAGTGGTGAGTGCTTGGAATACGTTGCCTGTGAGTATGGTGAGCACAGAGACAGTGAACATATTTAAAGCACTGTATGATAAACTGTATTTCCCAAGATAAGTCTGACTCCATGGAGGTTTGTTATAATAATAATAAAAAAAGTAGCTGTTCCATTACACGTTGACTGTGTAGGATTACCTTCTTACAAAGTCATATGTTTCTCTAATTTACTGACATTATTCTTCAAAAGCAGTCTCCATTTTAAAGAAAAACATCTTGAAGCTTGCTTCATCTTACTCCAAATGACTTCTTAATCAGGCTTTATACCATGTCTGTCTTCATGAATGCTCTGTTAGATGAAACTATAATTAGTGGGTAACTTTCCACTTTTTTTTGTTATCCACTTGATCTAATTTGTGTTTCAGTGCATATCTTACTTTATGGAATTGTTTGAACAGCAAGCACTCTGTAATCCATCCATCCTAGATCTTTGGTAGTATGGGAGAGATATATGGATATCTTTCTGGCATAGCAAGTTCCCTGTCTGAACTTTCAAGACTTTTGCACAAAGACCAGTAGCATTACTTATGAAATAGAAAAGGATGAATGGCTTCCTTCCTAAACTATGCTTCATCACCCAAATAGGAATAGGCAGTGCCGGCTCTAGGGATTCTGGTGCCCAAATGCAATTTTACGTTGAGCACCCCTTACTTTTTTTTTAATGTACTTAAAATTTAAAGATTATAAAATCAAAACACATATTTTTTATGAAAAAGGGTGTACTTTGAAAAATACATACATTAACCTCCCAACTGGCCAGGATGTCCAGATATATATACAGGGTGTTCGGGATAAATTTGACATATTTATAATTAATTATATTTTTCCGTAAGTTACATGTATTAACACACACTTCTCTTCATTTAAAAGTTTGGACCCTTCTTCATTCATATACAAGATGTCAGAAAGGATGGATAGCTGGAACCCACCTGAATCATGGAAGAGAATAACTTGTATCATGATGATTCGTGCCCGCCATCAAAATAAGGATATTACGACTGCTGTCCAATGCTCCCTGAATACAGTAAAAACAATCAGGCATGAACTAGAGACTTGCAATGGTGACTACGAGGATGTAGCAAGAAGAAAGATCCCTAGCAGACGATCTGATTGCGTTCGTACAGCAGAATTCCTCGCAAATCTGCAGGAACAGGTGTTGAAGAACCCTGGCATTGGAATTCGGGCTTTGTTCGTGGAGTTGCTAACTGTAGTCAAGCCCTGGATAACAAGGGTAGCCAATGGTAGGCCGTATGTATGGCAGCAGGATTCGGCCCCTTGCCACACCTCTGGGAAAAGTCAAAAATGGTTGTCTGAAAATTTCTACGACTTCACCAGTCCAAATGTTTGGCCTCCAAACTCCCCAGACCTTAACCCCATGGATTATTTTGTATGGGGCGCAGTTGAAAAAGACACCAATCGCACTTCCAGTAATACAAAAGCCCAGTTAATGGATAAAATTAAAACAGTTTTTGCGGCCCTTCCCAGGGAGACTGTAGCATCAGCTTGTTCGAGGTTCCGAAGCAGAATTGAAGCTGTGATCGATGCTAATGGTGGTTATTTTGAGTAAATCTTGTTGATAGTATTGTAATTAACTCTGCCTGTAATGTTTTTTTGTCAATTCATTAAATTTAATAGATACAAAGAAGATTTTCTTTTTCCTTACGAAACTGTCAAATTTATCCCGAACACCCTGTATATATACATGTCCGGCAAAATCTGGATGTGATGTGTGCTCTCTGTTGAAAGAACACAGATAAGAAGTGCAATTTGGCCATCATGTCCATTTGAATGTGTGATAATCCTTCACTCTGAAGAGAACACTTAACCAGATTATCTTGTAATCAGAGCTGCATCTCAGTTGCCTATAACAAAAAAAAAATGCAGTTCCTTGTTCTATGCTGGGTAACTGGACTTGTATAGTTATATTGGATAGACTAAAAATATAGAAATTATTTATTTTCTTCTTTTATTTTACAAGTTTTAATGCCAGGACAAAATAAGAGATCCTTGCATACTTTATTCAGTTGAATATTGCTTTACCTTGGAAAACCAAGATCATTTTAAATTTTTTTGTGCTAATTTATCTAGTCGAGATAATTAAATTCAAGATAATTATTTAAAATATATAAAAAAAAAATACAGATTGTCGATGTTCCAGATTATTTTTATTTTTGTTCAAAATCAAATTTCATAGAACACTAAGGACGCGCTTTGACGACTTTGCTTCATAGATAATAATATAAAAATCTTTCATCATATCAAATGTGAAGTGTACATAATGTGAAAAGTATAAAATACGAAATTAGAAGATAGTAGATATTTATAATTCAGTTACTACGAGCAGTTGTGGCAGCGGGAGGGGAGAGGCTTAGAATACTACAAAACAAACTTTTAATCATTTCCGTATAGGACATGTCTCAAATAATTTCTTCATATACATATTTATGTTGCTTTCACTCACGAAAGATTATTTTACAATGGTAAAGAAAGCATTATTATTATTGAAATAAGCACTACAAATAAACAATAATAATAACAATTTGTTCAGTTTTTCAACTGTGAGTTCATTTGAAATACTACTGAATATATTTTTGCGATATTTTAAAATTTTAATAATTTAACGAAATTCTAGGTAACACAGGTTCACTCTTCTAAGTCAAGAGGTCATAAATGCTACAAATCTGCTATAGTTAGTCATTCTCATTATTTCCGATGTTCAGTTGACAAAAATAGCAAGAAAATAATCATGTGCACTTTTTTTTCAAAAAACACAAAGAAAGTACATTATGAAGCATATTTCATTCTGGAATCTCCACCAATGAAAAAGAAAATACTATGTATTTTCTTCTTATTATCATCATCTGGCATTTTCTTTTAGTACAAAGAAGAAATCATCACCGCATATTTGGAAAAGACATTTACTGCTAGTTTAAATAGGTGGAAAAATAGCTATACTTTGAAGTAGCTATACTTTTACTACAATTTTACAGTAAAATGTACGAGTGGGTTTTAAATCCCCAAATGATTTTCATTTGTAACAATTGTCTTGTGAACGATTTGGAAAATAAATAATTTCAAACATCAGCAGAATGAATAGGTGGATCCTTCCCCCCCCCCCCCCCTTGTGCAACACATGCACCTATTTTTTAACTCAAATATTTCTTTCTTTCTTTCTTAAATAACTGCATCAAATTTTATGCTACTGGTTGAGGCTCTTTGGTGTGACTTCTAAAGAAGTGGTATTTCTTTCTCAATAGTATTAAGAATAATCTAAGCTTTTAACCTTTACCTCCAGCTGAGAAGATTGTGTAGTATTTTTAAGACAAAAGTTATTTCCAGCAGGAGTAAAAGTCCTCATATTTGGACATTTATAAGGGGAAAAAAAAACTAACACTGCTGAACTTTCTTTTTTGTTGCATACATGTAAACGGTTTTTATGTGGTAAAAATATAGAATAGAATTTCTAAAACTTAGAATAATGTCAACAGACAGTTGAACAAATGATTGTAGATTAAAAAAAAAAAGTTATGAATTAAAAGTATCTCCTTCAGTTCTTTTATCAAATAGTAAAATGAACTAATATATATTGAATACTGTCTGTGAAAATCTTCAAACCAGTAGAAAATTAGATAGTGTAGTTATTTATAATTCAGCTCCAGGAGTTCCATTCTGAAATAAAAAAATCTATTGAACAAAAAATTTGGTAAGATATAAATACTTAAAGAAATGCATAAATTTTTCTTTGATTTATAAAAATTAAATTTTGAATCTACTTACCTCGGTGTGAATTAACTACACATTCAATGTGTTTAGAAATTGAGGATTTACAATGCCCAAATTTCACTTCATAATACAGGTTAAGATGGGTACACGTGCATGCCTCCCATCCTAACTGGCAAATGTGCTCTGCATGTAAAACAAAAAGAAGTCCATAGTGTAAGGGCACCCCCTGAAATGCGATGCCCTGGATGAGTGCCCGGCTCGTCTAATGGCAGCTCTATACTATGCATAACAAAAAACAACTTTCGGTTTTTGGTGTTATTAAAAGTCGCAGTATTTATTACAATATATTTAGTGCATATCCACATTTAATAAACGCTATTATTAAAATGTTTTTATTTTTTCTACTCACTTCAGCACCCCTTGAAGAAGGCGGCCTGAATGCAATGCATCATCTGCTTACCGTGTTGAGCCGGCACTGGGAATAGGAATCTTTTGAAAGGGAAACCCATACCTGATTTTAATTTCATGATTAATCATACCACCATTATATTCATAAAATTGGTCACTGTTAACGCTCTTATTCATCAAGCTCACTGCTATTAACACAAACAGATTTTAACAAAACCACTTTCTTTTAAATGAGGTCATTAACAATTATGGTGTTTCTCCTCACCAGTCTCCCAAGAAGTTGTCAGCTATATTGCATGTTTTTTTTTTTTTTTTTTTTTTGGGAGGGGGGAGGGACAGGATGGTGTTAGAGGGCGCCAAAAATAGGACTTTAGATCTTTTGTAATTACTGTATATTGTTTCACTCACTCACTGTCGCATATACAAGTGTGTTGTGCTCTGATGATGCTGAGTTGAAAATCAGCGAAATATAAGTGTTAATAAAACATCTTTGTGATAAAAGTGTGTGTGGTGTTGTTAATACCGTGAAAAATAAGTCATGAATAACCATCAACACCTAAGCTTATCTGTTAGATTCTTATTTGCATACTAGGTTATTGTGTAAAAAATAAATGAATATTGCAATTTTCTAAATGTGTCACATTGATGTCACTCATCACTGCTAATAAAGGTGCTGTTACCAGCACCTTTATTACACTTGTGGCTTGTATGTAGCTGCGGCAACATACAAGTGAGGTTATGCTATGTAGATGATGTGTTTGCCATCTGGCCCCATGGACAACACACTTTGGATGCTTTTGTCACCTACCTAAATTCACTTCACAGTAGAAAAAGAATCAAATAACTGTTTACCATTTCTTGACACATTAGTCACCTGCCTTTCAGATGGATCACTATCTTTTTCTATGTACAGAAAGCCCACACACACACAGGAAGATACCTACATAAACAATCACATCATCAACAGTACAGCATTTTAAAAACACTTACACACAGAGCCAGAGCCTTTTGTTCTAACGATACAGCTCTGACCACTGAACTCCAATACCTGTGCCATACGTTCTTAGCCAACGGTTACAATCCCTACAAAATAGATAAAATACTACATAGCCCATTACTCTGCCCTCCCCTAATGCACAATAATACAACATGACCATTTCTATTCCTTTATCAGAGGTACATCGGAAAAGATAGCCAAAGTATTGTTGAAACATGGCCTTCGCACCACTTTCAAACCTCATGTCAAGCTGGCAACTCTGATCCACTCGCCTAAGGATAAACTTCACTCTTTAGCACACCCAGGAGTGTATGAAGTTCCTTGCGACTTGGCCTATTATGTGCAAACAGGAAGATCAGTGAACATCCGTCTGGAAGAACATGAAAGATACGTTCGGTACTATTATTATGGCAAGTTGCGACTGGCAGACCACGCTTTGGACACTCCTTCACACAGGATAGATGGAGGAAAATGAATATGCTATTTAGGAGCGTTAGAAATCTGAAAGATTATTTTTTTGAGTCAGCAATGGCTTTGAAGAATTCTCCCAACCTTAACAAATATGGTTGCATTAATTTGTCAAAAATTTGGGAGACAGTTTTCCTAAGAAAAACTCCTGGATAGTTGCTGTTTTTTTTTTCTCTCTCTCATTAGAGATCGCCAAAAATAGGACTTTAGATCTTTTGTCTTTTGCAATTACTGTATATTGTTTCACTCACTCACTGTCGCGTATACAAGTGTGTTGTGCTCTGATGATGCTGAGTTGAAAATCAGCGAAATATAAGCGTTAATAAAACATCTTTGTGATAAGTGTGTGGTGTTGTTAATATACTGTGAAAAATAAGTCATGAATGCAAATAAGATTTGGTGTTTAGTGAAATTTATCGTGTACATTTACTTATTTTTTTATATACTTGTACAATAAATTTATAATTAAACTTAATTTGCTGTTCTTATTCCAGAAATATAAGTTTTTTTAATATCAATTTTTTAGTTTTATTTTCATGCCCTTTTAATGTTAAATTTTTCCTGCTAGCAAAGAATGAATACTGGCACTTATTGTTTTAGGGGAAAAAAAAGCAATGCTTGAATCAGTTAGTCTCAGAGTGACTTTTCACTCGAGAGTAAAAGTTCATTAGAACTGCAAAAAGAATACATTTCTTGCATTTGTGAATTATACTTGGTATTCATTTTAGTGAAATCTTGGTTATATTGGATTCCACAAATGGAACAATTTGGACTTGCTGAACCTGCCATCTCCTCCAAATTAGGATTCTGTGGAAAAAGGTTAAGTCCCATATAAAAGCCATTTTCTTATGCACTGGTGTCCAGAAGCTAAGGACAAACTATGTTTTTACCTGTATATGAAAAAAATTTATGACTGCAGCCAAATGTGCACATAAATTTGTTGCCAGTATACTAATAAATTATATTACACAAAAAATATGTTAAATTTGGCAAAAGTTACAAATTTCCTAAGGATGTAGTTAAGGAATTAATGTACAGTGCTTACAGGAAACTATGCGGAGAGAATTTCAGTATGGAATGTGTCCACCCCGAACTGTGATGCAGCTCTCACAACGTCTTACCATACTTAGCACCAAGTGATTCAAGAGTTCTTGAGGCAAACTGGTCCACTCCTCTTTCAGAGCAAGGATAAGGCCTTGTTTGTTTGTTTTCTGAAGAGAATTTCAAGTAGCAATGCATCTTTCTATTGCGTCCCAAATGTGTTCTTTGGGGTTGAAATCTAGGGAGCGTGCTGGCCACTCGATTTAATTAACCTCTTGGTCTCCAGAAATATCTCCCCTCATGTATGATGTGATATAGCACTGTCATCCACAAAAATGAATTCTTTGCCTACAGCACCACATATCAATTAAACATGACATTGAAGAACTTCATTGCACTATTGTTCACTAGCATTTGTAGCTCAGTGCATCCATTAATCATAATTCCTCCCCACACCATGACCCAGTACTTTCATATCCCTTTCAAGAACATTCTTGCAATGAAAAGCAGTACCATTTTCATGTCAGATCAAGTATCATCTAGAATCAGAGGAAAACTAAAACGACTCATCTGTAAAGAGTACATTAGCCCATTGGTATCTTGTCCAATTTTTATGCATACAGTACCATTGAAAACATGCTCTGCAATGAGCTGTGGATGAAGGGATGCAGACTACAAGCCTTTGAATGTATAGGCCTACTTGTCGTGGAAGTCTTGCCACAGTTTGTTGAGATATCCGCATACCTGTGCTTGAATGGAGCTAACCTGCCATGGTGTGTCGATTACATTTTACTGTTGTAACCAAAAATCTGTCTTCATGCTCCATGGTAGAGTGAGAGCTACCGCTTAGCGAACTCTTGGAACACATTACATTGGTTTGAAACACTGTCCAGAGCCTGGATACGCTATGTGAGATTCCAAACTCTCTGGCAATATCAGTAATTCTGCAGCCTTCTTCAAGCTTTCCAATAATTCTTCCCCACATGAAATCATCTAGGTGATGTCTTTGAGACATTACAAGACATCCAAGTTTTTAACTTTATGCCTTCACGAAAAGAGCTTCCTTCAAACACAATTTGTTGAGTGCTACCATATGACCCCTTTGCACACAATTTAAAAATATGAATTTGTACTTGCTTTCTACTTGAAATCGTCAGTTATACAAATTGCCACAAGCTGATTCACCTGAATTTGCAGTTGTAATCTTCAGAAACAGTATTCATCCTTGGGTTTTGGACACCAGCATAGAATGGCTGAATCTCTCTAACTTTAATCTGAACAGATCTGATGGGCTTAAGTTATCCCCTTTTTTGGAAATTGTTCCTCACATAGGCCTCTCTCTATTTATTATTTTTTAATAATACATAAAATGTTGTTGGGACTTGAGAGCAGTTTTGACTATGCTACCTACTCCATTTACAAGTGGTCTCACATTCTCATTGTTCAGTTTTGATTTCACACTAAACACTTGATACATGTGTTTTTAGTAGAATTAATTTAATCAAAAAAATTAATTCTACTTATATGTCTACCTATGTTTCAATTAGTTGATAGTTTCGTTACCCATTATGAGAACATTACCCTACTTAATGAAAGCAGGGCTTGAAAATGTATCATGTTTAGTCTGAATTACTTAACCCTTAATAGTAGTAAGTGTTCAACCTTTTATGGTTGAGATTTACAGATACATAGGACTTAAGAAAATAGTGCTCATCTATGACAACTGAAAATTTTTAGCTAAAAAAAATAGTACAAGGTTGTGATGAAGATTTTATGGTGCTTTGTCATATGTAATATTTTTGTATTGTATTTTTAACTCATCACATTTCATTTTAACTTGAGAAAGTGCTCAGGCATACTGCAAAGTAACCAGCTAATCATGACACAGTTACCTAAAACAGATGCACAGAAGAAAGCATTAACCAGCTTATTTCATGACCATTGATGGAATGTGCAAAATTGGAACTATTAAAAGTGAATGTGAAAACTTGGAAATATGATATATATTGCAGATCCCTCCTCAGTGATATAATTTCTTTATTTTCATTCTGAAAACATAATCCTAAGTGTGTTTCGATGTTTTTTGTTCTCTTTTCCAAGTTGCTGCCACATTACAAGAAATCGATGATAAGTGAGAAAAGACGTATTTTCTCATACAAGATCATAAGCAGTTACTTGCTTATATAATCTTTCATTCTAAAAACATAATCCTAAGTGGGTTTCGATGGGTTTTTTTTCCTCAGTTGCTGCCACATTACAAGAAATCATTGATAAGTGAAAAAAGATATATATTTTCTCAATACAAGATCATAAGCAGTTATGATCTTGTATCAATAATAAAATGAATTTTCTTCATATTTCGCAGACTATTAAACAAACTAATATGAAGAGTTAGTATCTCTGCCTTGACACTAGTAATTTCACAGGTAATTATCAGTGCTAAAAATTATAGCATTAACAAAAACTTATAAATTGAGCAGGTCTGAGGCTGACCTGGCAATCCTGGTGAGCTAGCAGAAAATTTTTCAAGCCCTGTAAATATATATTATAGAACCTGCTAAATACTGAAATTTTAATATCTTTATGTAATGCAGATTAAGAAAGCAAAGCATTCACATATCTATCATGTTTTTAACAAATGAGAATAAATATACTGGAGTTTTTAAAAATACCTGTCACAAAGAATGAAATAAGGCATACACAAATATATTTAATGCTAATAACCAAGTACAGATATTATGGTCTGGAAATAACAGACCATTCCTAGTGAAATAGATTGAAAAGGTAAAACATCCAACCAAGGCATAGACCACATGTCAAAGATGATGACACTGACACATTAAGACAGAATTAATGATATAATTTTTTAAAATTTCATTTGCAGAGGATCAAAATCTCTCAAACTTTTCGGTTAAAGATATAGGGGACCACAACTGTTCAAATTTTAACTTATGTTCAAGTTATATATAATGTGATGATTTAATTAAAACACTTGCCAGAAACAGATATTGTAATTTTTGATCTCAATTAGAATTTGAAATATTAACTTTTAAATTTGATTATGTTTATAATTGAAGATATGTAAACATGTTTTGGTCAAAGCTTGTAAGTTTCTCATTGTTCAATAAAAAAAATGCCTTGCATGTTACTGTTAGTCTCAGCTCATTGCTCTCGCTACAAGATCAAAATGGAAGTATGGCACACTTTCAGAAATGAGTGTTCTTATTCATATATATCCTATTCTAATTTACGCTCGCACGTAGACCTATACATTTTACCATTTAAGCGTTCAAAACCAAAATAGGTTGGTTACTCCTTATTCCTAGAGTTTCCTATGTCTGTAAAGGCGTGTGTTCACAAGGCCATTCTAGGGGACAAAAAAAAAAAAAAAAAAAAAAAAAACAAGTTTCCAGGTGGAAACACCCCTACCTCCGTATGAGATTGACTAACCTATAGTCAAAAGAGACCAGATAAAGGTTCCTCATGTCACTGATGATAATTGAATCCAGGTCCTTCCAATCAAAGGGCTTCGTCTACTGACTGAGCTATAGAGGCTCTCATATGTATATGTGAATAAGAACGCTACATTACAGCTGCAGGAATGAAGACGTGGTGGTGGTAGTAGTTTCTAATGGTTATTCATTTTTTTAAGAGTCCATGTAGAAAGAAAAAAATATATATAGTTGTGATTTTTAAAGGATGAAGAAAAGAAAGAGATCATTTATTTTATTTATTTTTATTATCACATGGCATTATTACACCAGATCATAGAGGTCAAGTTCATGTATTTTATACAGCACCTTTTCTGGGTTGTTATAGGGTTCACATTTTGAAATATTCATACAGTTTAGCAAATGCATTGGTGATGCTTCCTCGATGTTACAGATTTTGCAGGTGGGGAAGACTTTTATGCCATTGCTAAACTTGATTGGTATTGAGGCGAGAGATCATGGTAGTGGCACTGCGATTAAACTTGGAGTTGATGGTAGCTCCTGGATTTTCTGCTGAGTACCAGTGGTGAGTCATGTCCTGAAAATTGTTCTTTTTATGTTTTCTTTTTGGGTGGTTTTAAAAAGATCGAAATCTGTGGTATCACTTGATGTTGCGGCCATCTTTGCTACTTCATCTGCAGTTTTGTTTCCCTTTAATCCCACATGGGATGGGATCCATTGGAAGATTATTTCTGAATCCTTATGTAGTTTATGTTTTTTGCTATGTCTCTAAATATTTCTTGATGGCTAGTGTAGCAGTTCTTAATAGCTTGAAGGGCTGCTAAGGAATCTATGAAAAATATAAACTCCTTTGGGTTTTGTTTGTCCAAATATTGCAGTGCTGTGTTAATGGCTATTAATTCTGCATGGTATGAGTTGCATCCAATACTGTTAGTTATTTTTAGTTCTATATTATGAGAGCCATAGATGAGTACGCCACTCCCAGAATTGCCATTCTGGGAGTGCCACTGGGACTCCCAGAATCTGTCAGAAAAATGCATCGATTTTTATAAGTTGATTTTAGATTTTTGGAGCCATCTGTGTAGATCTTTATTGAGTCAGGTCCATATTCCATTATTTTTGAAAGGGCTAATGATATCTCAAGATTTAAGGGTTTTCTAGGTTTTTTTTCTCATGTTTCCCTATTTCAGAGTTGATAACTATATTTTTCCTGTCTTGATTTGGAGGAAATGCTGGCAAGTCGGCTATTTTATTTGGACAATCCAAGGGAATTTTATTTTCTATGATTTCATGCATTGTTGATTTTTTCTTTATTCTGTTTGTTGGTTTCCAATTTTTAAAAAGTTCACTTGTTCTATGATATGCAAGGTTGGCTCGTTTTTCTACAAATTTGGTTAGATTTTCTTGCCATCTAATTTTTAAAGGAACAAGGTTGGATTCGAATTCTGCTATTTTTCCAGGAGTTGTATTCCTTAGTCCACATATGATTTTTTCTGAATTTTTATAAGCTTGTCTAAACTGGTTTAATGTTTGCATCCAGATAGGCGAAGCATATTCCATTATGGGACGGATAATAGAGGTATATGTGACTTTTAAGGTTTTAGCATCAGCTCCCCACTTTTTACTTGAGATACTTTTCATGATATATAGTCTTCTTTGTGCTCTGACTGCAACATTGTTGATATGTTTATTGAAGCTTAGCGATGGATCCAGAGTAACTCCAAGGTATTTGGGGTTTTCATTAAATGTAATTAGTTGACTGTTTAGCTTAATCTTTGGTCTCCACTTTCTGAGGTGGTTATTAATAGTAAAAACAGATTTCTGATTTAGAGATCATTTTAGATTATGACAATAAAAACTAGTAACTGAAATTGCAAGTATTTCTTGATTCTTTAAAAGGAATGCCTGAGCATTGGATTCAAGGTTGGACTTTGCTTTCTTGAAAATGAAAATAAATCTGTAGGTTCTGTGTAAGATATCCACCATTGAACTTGCAATTAGAAAACTTGATCAATAATCAAAGCATGTAGTCACTCTTAGTTCAGGCATGAAAACTTGCACTGTTTGTCCTCAATGCATTTATTACCAAGAATGAAAGCTGTTCCTTTCTGAGCTACATAAAGATTTTAGTTCTAAAGGGAAGAGAAAGGTTTCTGTCAATTTTTTATTGCAAGTATGATGTGATCTAAGTAACTAATTTGGACAAGCTCATTAAAGCAGCTTTCTTTCTTTCTTTTTTTTTTTTTAGTTAAGCAGCTAAAAGAAATTTGATCGGCATCAATCAAATATCTCCCCCCCCCCCACATCCACACTGCTGAAGTGAATCCTTATATAATATAATACAAGCTTCTTTTAATTATATAAAAACTGACATTATCAACAAGTATGTAGGATTTATGGGAGGGAATGATATTTCAAAATAATGCATTTTGAATTTACTGAGCTATTTTTCTTGTGCGGACTCAATTCTGTTTATTGTGAGAGGTAAGATTTTTGAAATGAGAGAGGACCGAGAATAGTCATGTTTTCAGACAAAAATATTTGCAGCTTAAGATAGTTATCATCAAATATAATTTTGGACTAGTCTTTGTATTTTGAATGATGCATGCTTTAATTATTAAATACAGATTATGAGGACAAAATACTGAAATGGGCGATGCCTGACTATGCTTGCATGCTTTATGTAATTTCTTCTGAATGTTTCTATATGACTGAGATAAGAAAATGTTAAAAATATATTTCTAAAACTGCTTTATTTTGATATTACACATTAAATCATTTCAGATGTTACTAGATTCATTGCTTGAGAGGTATAAAAATTATTCTATATCCTTTTTAATAATATAGCAGATTTCGTTTAAAATAATTTTTGCTATCTTCAGAATGCTAGCATGTAAAGTATATTGTAATATCAAGGATCCAAAGCCTTTATATAAACCCGATGCACCTTCCTCTTCCACAATGGTGTGAAAACAATCTATAGGACCCAGGTATGTTGTGGTGATTGGTGTTACAGCAGTCCCATAGTCCAAATTATCTATAATAGTCCTCGTACCTTGAAGGTATAGCCTGAAAAGAAAACTACATTTCAAGAGAAAAAAAAAAAAATCATTCTTCTATTCTACATGAATTTTAAACAAATTACATAATAACCATAACCAGTAATTAACTTTAATGAAAGTACACTTTCATTAATATTAATTACTGTAGTTATCTTGTAATTGGTTGTTTATAGTTATGCCATAGGTACCTTTAAAGATTAGATCTACATGAATTTTGCTTTCTAATAAAGATATAAAAAAATAAATATAAATATCCTTACACATATCCAGTGTATAGCTTGGAGATCATGACTAGCTGTGCATGAGTATATCCGAATGATATTCTGCACTGCTGTTTATACCATCAGTTTGGTTTAAGATATTTGATAGTAAATTGTATCTGAGAGATACTGCAAACTTCGATGTCAGTATCGTATTCTTTTAGTGTTTTTTTGTATATTTACCATTGAAAATGGCTGGAAAAATATATCGATTGGATAATCCCTCAGATGTTGAAGAGACTCAGCGAATGTTACTCAAGTCCGATGATGAGAATGATAGAGTCGAATGCGAAGATGATGATTATGTGAAAGTTTGTTCAGAAGATTTGGATACTGAACAAGATATTTCTAGTGAAGAAGAATTAGACACGAATGAAGAGTATTTTCTTGGAAAGGATAAAGAATCAAAATGGAGGCAAAATCCAATAAGAAGACAGCCGTAGAATATTTTGTGTCAACTTCCGTTAGTTCAACCAAACTCAAAAAATGCCAAGACAAAACTTGAAACTGCTTTATCACAGATGATATTTTAGATCTAATCTTATTATATACAAATGAATACATTGATTCTATTTCAAACCAGTGTTCAAGAGAAAGAGATGCTAAACGAATAGACAAAACAGAATTGAAAGCATTTTTATATACAAATGAATACATTGATTCTATTTCAAACCAGTGTTCAAGAGAAAGAGATGCTAAATGAATAGACAAAACAGAATTGAAAGCATTTTTATATACAAATGAATACATTGATTCTATTTCAAACCAGTGTTCAAGAGAAAGAGATGCTAAACGAATAGACAAAACAGAATTGAAAGCATTTTTAGGCCTCATATCTAGCTGGTTTACATTGCAACAATCAATGAAGAACAATAATGTGAAAATATGGTGCAGAATGTTTATTAGAATAACTCGCAACGCAGTTAGTGTCAGAAGAATAAAAAGGTGTTCAGAAATCTCTACAGATGTGCATAAGCCTTTACACCTGAAACTTCAATTTCAGACACAATTTGAAGGAAATTCTAACGACATAGATACAGTTCCCTCGACAAACAGAAAAAAGATGTTTTACGTGTGCTATGCATCCAAAATGAGTCGCTTATCAAAATATTTTTGCAAGTGTTGTAAAAAGTATTTATGCCTTGAGCATAGCAATATTGTTTGTGATGATTGTTATGGCTAGGGTTACCATATGTCAGCATTTATGAGGACATGTCTGCATTTTGACCAAGGAAAGAAATAGACTTACCATAGAATCTGTGAAAGGACTTGCTATAGTTAAATTTAATTACAGACATTTTACATGTAAAAATATTATTATTATTGTTCCGGGAAACTCCAAGGAGTCAACAGACTCATCGAGGGAGGCCCTAACATCATGTCTGGAACAACTATTCAACATTCACACAGTATCTATCATATCTTGCCTTGAACTCATTCACGGTCGTAGCACCCACAACAGACTCTAGAAGCTTATTCCACTCATTCACCACTCTCCAAGTAAAAAACCTAGCTCTAACACCCTTGTCAACCATGCTCTTGCCCAGCTTCCATGCATGGCCCCTGGTCCTCCCACCACCAGTCATATTTTCAAAAATATCTTCTGGATCAATCTTATAAAAACCCTTCAGTAATTTGAATGTCTCAATCATATCACCCCTCCTTCGCCTATCGTCCAATTTCTGCAACCCACAAATCCTCAACCTATTCTCATAAGGTTCATTCCACAGATCTGCTATCATCTTGGTCACTCGTCTCTGGACCCTCTCCACTTCCTCCCCATCACGAAGAAACCCTGGTGCCCATAACTGGGCACAGAAGTCCAGATGGGGTCTTCTTATCAAGGCTCGATACAGAGGCACAACAACTTGTTTGTCTCTGCATGTTAAAGTATTTTTCATAAGCCAAGTGATTTGGTGAGCTGTTTTAGTCACTTTTGCAATGTGCCCCCTAAACTTCAACTCCCTATCCACCAGCACTCCCAAATCCCTGGCCTCATCAATCTCCTGGAGTACGGTTCCACCAATGCGATATACTGCTGCTATTCTTTTCACCCCAAAGTGCATAACCTTACACTTTGCCACATTAAACTGACATCCATTTTTCCTAGCCCAGTCCTCCAAACTATCCAAATCATCCTGTAAAATTTTGACATCCTGTGCACTCACAATTGCTCTACCCAACTTTGCATCATCAGCAAACAAGTGAACACTTCCTCTCAAATCCTTTCCAATATCATTGATGAACAAATTGAAAAGCAGTGGTCCAAGAACAGAGCCCTGCGGCACTCCACTAGTCACAAGACGTCTTTTTGACTCCACTCCTGAATAAACCACTCTCTGGTATCTCTCTTTCAACCACCCTTCTATCCATCTTACCAACCCTATATCTATCCCCATCTGCTCCAGTTTACTGATTAGGGTTCCATGTGGTATCCTGTCAAAGGCCTTGGCAAGGTCTATATGTTCGACTATTTGTGTCGAAACAAAGAACTGCTAAAGAAAATTAGGTCTAGTGAAAAATATGCATGTGCTGCAACTATGCATAATCTCCATGCCCATCCATGGTGAGCAAACTGCTCATGGGTGTCAGCATTTTGGCATTTTAGAATATGGTAACCCTAGTTATGGCCATTTTATAAATCCAACTATTGAAGATTCTGATTACTTAATGTTAAATGCATTTGTTTAGTTTCGTTTTCTTTCATTATCCATGTTTGCATTATTTTGTAACAAAAATTTTTATTCTTTATATTTCTTTGTTCAATAATTTCTAGATTGTTACTGAAAATAAATAAACCATCATGTACTATATTTGCAGTGTTTTTTTTTTAAGTTTTATCGCATTTCAGCACATACTAGTAATGAATATATCTCTTGGATACATGCGGTCTAAGCTGCAATTTTTTCAACTGCAAACTCCGCAAGACATTTTACTTAGAGCATGAATAAAATTAGATATTGTGAACTACTAGGATCTAAAAGCCTGATGATGCAAAACCACAAAAGCCTCAAAGCAGTTGTTTTCTAGGTTTGAGGAAGGGCTAGTTTCAGAGATACTGGCCAACTCACTTTTAGTTGAAAAACACTTATATCCTAGATAGTTTTTAAACCAAAGAGCATGCTTCCCTTAATGTCAAATCTAAACAACTAATTTACAGACAGGAAATAGTTGATACCTGTGGAGTATATTTCAAATAAACAGCCATGAAATTATTTTTGTAATTACCGTTTAAATTTACTGCTAGAATAAATATTAATAATTTATGCTCTTTTTATCATGAAAAAAGTCAAAAACATCCATAATGTTACACATCCCCTATGACATTTCATCATTTTTATTGAATGTTATAAATAAAACACTCCATTTTAAAAATTAAATTTTTTTTATGCTCATTTAAGACAGTGTGTCTACAGACAATTTGATATCTTTAGTGTTCACTATTTAGTTCTGAACCAGATAAAATTGAATATCATACTGAAAATAAGAAAGTAAGTTTTAAAACGAATCACAGTTGAGCAGTTTACAAAGGTGAATTGTAGACTCAAATACACAAACATTATTCAAGAAAAAAATGAGTTCGAAAACAAAAAGCAAACCTGGAGATTCATTGGCAGACCTCTGAAGAAAACATAGGCTGAGCAAGAAAGTCTGTTTCTAGGTGTAGAAAAATCAGAAAACCCTGGTGGACTCAAACGTTAAAAAGCTAGTTTAGGAAAAGAAGAAAGTGTATCAAAAGTAAAGCAAAGTCTATAAAACTAGACTAGTTAAACAAAAAATATATGAAATCAAAGATTATCATTTTTGATTCCTTTTGCAATAACAACTGAAGATAGACATAAATAACTGAATCTATTCACATCATGAAGGTATTTTCTTGATCATAAATTAGTATAATAATAATATTTGGTTGCAGATCAAGTGTTGATGAATTTTATTATTAAATTGAACCAACTAGTTTCGCCACACTTTAACTGTTGGCATCTTCAGGGTACTTATAAGTTTAAACAATCTCACAATTATGCGTAACTGCAAAACTGACAAAATTAACTGTAAAAAAGACTAGAATAATTACAAATAGGATAGTATATCGAATGTGAGTGAAACACGTATCGCATGTACAAAGCTAGCTGTTGCTAAGGAACTTTCTGTAGTTTGTATTAAAGTTCATTTCTTCCATTTTTAAAGTTCTGATTAGGGTTTTCCATATCTCTGGGAGTATTAGGCCCTGATTTCTGTTAAGGTTGACAGTAGAATGGGCGACTGTGGCTGCTTCTTTGAAAATTCTTGAATGGTAATCTTTCTCTATGTAAGGAGAACAGCTTTTGTCCCACTCGATGACATGGTAAGTTGTAGAGAAATGAGACGATAGGCCAGAAATATCCTATCTGTTGTTTTTGACATAGCCAATGTGTTCCTTTTGCCTGATTTTGAGGCTTCTCGAAGTCTGTCTGATGTAACTAGAGCCACAAGCGCATGGTTGTCTTTTGGAGATCTTAGTAGTTTACGAATAGATTCTATTAGTTTAAATGTTACTCTTATTTTGTGTTGTTTGAGGAGGCTGGCGAGCTTGTTGGAGATGCTACTTACAAACAGAATTGCAATTTTTTATATATTGAATATCTTCTTGTTCTCTTTGTGGTGGTTCAGAGAAAAGGACTTTATTGACTAGTCTTCTTGGATAGCCGTTCAAATACAGATTGTTGGAAATAAATTTTAACTCATCTTGAAGGGGCTCGTTGTCCGTTGTCTTTTCTTTAACATGTGTACAATGCTGAGTGATGTGGTGATTTCTGTACACTGATAGTATAAATCTATCGGTGTACAGAAAACCGACCAATACAGGTCGCTACCTACATTTCAGCTCCTCTCACCACATCTCACATAAACTCAGCATTGTACACATGTTAAAGAAAAGTGATTCGCATCACAATGGACAATGAGACCTTTCAAGATGAGTTAAAATTTATTTCCAACAATCTGTATTTGAACGGCTATTCAAGAAGACTAGTCAATAAAGTCCTTTTCTCTGAACCACCACAAAGAGAACAAGAAGATATTCAATATATAAAAACGATTGCAATTCTGTTTGTAAGTGGCATCTCTCCAACAAGCTCGCCAGCCTCCTCAAACAACACAAAATAAGAATAACATTTAAACCAATAGAATCTATTCGTAAACCACTAAGATCTCCAAAAGACAACCATCCTTTCTATAAATATGCTAGAGTTTATAATATTCCATGCGCTTGTGCCTCTAGTTACATCGGACAGACTTCGAGAAGCCTCGAAATCAGGCAAAAGGAACACATTGGCTCTGTCAAAAACAACAGACAGGATATTTCTGGCCTATAGTCTCATTTCTCTACAACTAACCATGTCATCGAGTGGGACAAAAGCTGTTCTTTTTACATAGAGGAAGATTACCATTCAAGAATTTTCAAAGAAGCAGCCACAGTTGCCCGTTCTACTGTCAACCTTAACAGAAATCAAGGCCTAATACTCCCAGAGATATGGAAAACCCTAATCAGAACTTTAAAAATGGAAGAATGAACTTTAATACAAACTACAGAAAGTTCCTTAGCAACAGCTAGCTAACTTTGTACATGCGATACGTGTTTCACTCACGTTCGATATACTATCCTATTTGTAATTATTCTAGTCTTTTTTTACAGTTAATTTTGTCAGTTTTGCAGTTACGCATAATTGTGAGATTGTTTAAACTTATAAGTACCCTGAAGATGCCAACAGTTAAAGTGTGGCGAAACTAGTTGGTTCAGTTTAATAATAAAATTGATCAACACTTGATCTGCAACCAAATATTATTATTATAATAAATAACTGAAGTTGGGTTTTTTTTATTGGTCAGAATTTGATACAACTAGTGACTGGCTAGTTTTGGCATGTTAACTGGTGGCTTCTTCTGGGTTAGATGAATATACATATATCAGCTTAAAACAAACGAGCTTAAATTACGAATCATTACATAACTGAAAAATACTGAATTCACAATTTAACACCTGCAGAAGTTAGTATCCTAAAAAAAGATTTCAATTTTGAAGTCACTCCAGAGTACATACCTAAAATAAACATTATGTGTAATGTCGAGAAGGCACTTCACTTTTTACCTGAATCTATTGCGAATGATATTAAGTTAAAAACTGCGATTCTTCTCATCCTCCAAAACAAACAAACAAACAAAAAAAAAAACATTAGTCCCTTAGAAAAAAGAGCAGTGGCTAATATAAAAAAGAACAGAGATCATAATACTTAAGGCCAGTGGTGAGCTATAAGGGGCTCACCACTGGCCTTAAGTTAAATTTTTTTAACTTAAGTTAAAATTAAGTTAAATTTTTTTGTTAAATTTTTCTCAAAATTGCGAGCCCCTTGTTCTTCTTGTTTACTTTTTTATTTAAAAAAAAAAATTTTTTTTTTTTTTTGAAACATATTAAATGACAAACTCATATGGTAACCTAACAAAAATTAGTCTATTTGGCAGTGTATAAATTATTTGGAATTATTGTTTCAACTCCTCTATTACAAATGCACCCAAGTTTGAAAATAAAATAAGCGCATGCGCTATCTTTACCCTCTCTACTGTACAGTAAAACCAGTAGCCAATCAAATGTTTCATAAAACATTTGATTGACAAAAGATTTCATTCTTATTATATTTTGATAGTTAAAAATTGTTTCTTATGTAAGATAATTAACACAGTTGATTGTGTGCAAATATTTCATGTTTATATCATGAAATATTTATTTAAAAATGATAGCCTTTAGAGGTTGATTCTCCTCTCATACTTTTTGATTGGAATTTGTACACAAGCTGTATTAATACAAGTTTCTGTGTGGAATGCGTTTTTTTTATAATTCTTTCTTTTCTGTTTTTTTTTTCCTCGACGATGCGACCCTTTGTTAAAATTTCCATAGCTCACCACTGAGTGACAAAGGCAATTCTACCGTCATCTTAAATACAAGGAATTATGTATCAAAAATCTCAGTTTTGCTCTCAGATTCATCTACTTACTGTCAAGTGGATTCTGACCCTACTTGGATGAACCATATAGAAACCAACAACCTCATAACATGAACACATGGCCCACAGATCTTAAGAGGAAACTGAAATCCATGCATCCGTTAACTCCACGTTTATATGGATCGCTGAAAGTACACAAGACCGATATACCTCTGTGTCCGATTGTAGATGGGATAAACTCACCAACTTATTTATTATCCAAACATCTTGTACATCTTCTAAAAGCAGACACATATATCAAAAATACACAGCACTTTGTTGAAAAGCTAAGAAAAATCTCCATATCAAGAACAAACATTCTAGCAAATTTAGATGTGTCTTTATTTACAAATGTCCTGGTAAATGAAGTTATGACTCTCATAGAAAATCTGTTTCCTCAAGACATCTCCCAACTTTATAAACATTGTCTCAACTCAAATTTCTTCAAGTGGAATGAAAAAATCTATAAGCAACTTTCAGGAATTGCGATGGGAAGTCCTCTATCTCGTCCATGTATGGAGTTATTCATGGAAAAGTTTGAAAATGACATCTTATTATGTACGGATCCTAAACCACCAGTGTGGTAGAGATACATTGACGTATCTCTATATCACTGTGTTTCCATATTTATAATATAGAAACACAGGGTGGCAGAGCTATATGATTTTCTAACATCCATAAACTCGTTTTACAATAAAATCAAATAGTTCACCTTATAACTTGAAAATGAAGGGAAATTACCTTTTCTGGACATATTAATTGCAAAACAAATGGACGAAAAGCATTTGTCTTAATGTCTACCGCAAGCCAACCCACACAGACCTGCATTTTGCCTTATTACACCATCATCATCGTTTATAATTTTACAATTATAAATAAGGAAACCAGTCAAAACAAATAAGTAGTGTATTGGTGTGTACACTAAGATAGGACTTGGATGTTCTTATGATGTGAAGGAAAACCAGACTTCTCTGTCATATGCTAACTGACGGATCTCTGATGCAGAGAGTTGGGGGGGGGGGGGAACAGAGAGAATACTGCTAATGTATTTCCAATATTGAGTTCCGGGCTTGCCTCTTTTTCCATCTGTAGGGGCATAGAGAACAAGCATTAAAAGGTGCAGAGGGTGGATGTCTGAGTTGGTGGCTGAGCCATTTTATTTGGTTTCTTTGAGCAGTACTGACTAGAGGACCTTGCTGGGTTTCATTTAACATAGTAGAGTTGGGAATGTGGTCTTGCCAGGAGTAATCCAGAATATTTCTGGATTACTCCTGGTACGTAGTTCCAAAGTAGTTCCAAAGCTATTTATAATATTGGTTGCTTTTGTTGAGATGTTCCAGGTCTGGGAGCTGTACAGAAAGATAGACTGCTGATGAACTTGTAAAGACGAATCTTTGTCTCCTTTGAGATGAGGCTCAACTTCCATGTGTTATATTCTACTGGCTGCGCCATTGTTATATTTATGTCTTATTTCTTTTATTTATCATTATATGGTGTGTTCTTCTTCTTATATCTCTTATATCATTTATCTTTTTCACAGTTATATCTATCCACACAATTTGGCCAATTCTTAGAATGATTACGTATATTAAATAAATTGACAAAGGATTGACTTCTGAATAGAGTCCGATCCTCAGCAATAACAGTCTGGAGTTACCTCCTAATAGGGTTCTGGCAATATTTATTTGTTCAAGCTGTGCCTGCCAGATCCCTAGGTTAGAAATTCCTTTTAACCAAGAAGTAACCCTCAGAAAATATACAAAGTAAATCAATCTATTAATTACTCCTTATATCAATTTTATCTATCTCTCTTAGAACGCTTTAGATTGCAGTTGTGGTCTCTGTCATATATTTCTCTCCCGCTCAGATTCAAATATTAGCAAGTGGTGCATTGGATTCAAATCAAGGCACAAAACAGGTTAAGATAATCAAGATACATTTATTAGATTCAAAAGATTACACATTTACAATAAAACACTCAATAGGAATAGAGTTATCCCAAGTTATATGGTTAGACATATCAACTGTAATTCACATATCACATCATCTAAGAATAGGCTCATTTCACTACACAAAATTCTAGCTAGTATCCCTTAAATATCTTTACTATCTTGCACATATTCTTAAAACATTCACATCGATAATTCTATAGATCATTACTTATGGCAAATTAACTACTACTCATTCAGACAAATATTAAAGAAACAGCTATTTGGTTCTAAACACTGGTATCTAAAATCTCACTATAGTCCTTCATACAAGTTTAGAGTTATATAATCTAACATCACGTTTCTTCCATGACACATTATTCTGTTCTTTGTTAACAAAGGAATTATAAAGTTTTACATTACCACATTCCTGTAACTTATTCCGTCTATCCTTTCTTTATAATTTCCCTCCGAATGTTCGCTCTCGTCCTTGGTGATTATAACTCACGGCTAGGTTTGGCCTACTTTGTTCTGTCCTTTCATCACATTCTCGACTGGAAACAGCATGGATTGAATCGATCTACGTGGACGTATGTGGCACGGCCAGTTTCTTCAGGCTTACTCGGGAGGGCACCTAACATTTTTTCGTCTATTCCTTCCGCCCGACATCGCAAAACGACAGCAGAGAATAGCTGCCCGCTATCGACTAGACTTTGAACTGGAACTCTTCCCGACTCCACCGAAACTTCTCCAGCAACTCCAGATGAAAAATTTTAAAATGCCCTGAATGGGGGGGGGGGGGGAACAAACCCGTTTTATACCTCGTATCTCTAGCGCCCTCTTTCACTCAAAACTTTTTCTGCCCGACTCCTGTTTCATTCCTATCTTCCTGGAATCTTCCGTACGATTGCCGCATCTTCCCAGAAAAAATACTGTGCGCGTGCCGTTCACATGTAAGCAAATTGCCATGGGCTACAATTTACCCGAGGTTGTCATTAATGGACTTTGATCCTTCGTTATTGTGCTCTAACATATATCATTATAGAGAAACTTCTTACATTATAATCTTTTTACAAAAAAATGACATCTTTCACCTTTAATTAATATTATAAAGTTTGTTTTAGTACAATTCTTTAAACAAAATTGGTATCTTCACTTATTTACAAGCATTTCCCCTTTTAGTTTTTTTCTTTTTCTTGTTAAATTCTGAATGAGATATTTCTTGGTAAAAATATTTTTTTAAAATTCAACACATGCTTTATTAAGACTTCTGTGGAACTGGAGTGCTTTCTGTTTTCTTGTCTTAATGTCTGTTAAGGAATCTGAGATGTGTGATCCTAGGTATACAAAGTACTCTACTTCGTCAAGGTGATCGTTTTGATTTATATAGATGTGCCCATCTATCTGATTTTTTAATATCTTTGTTTTTTGGAAGTTTACTTTTAGTCCAAATATTTTTGCAGTTCTTCTAAGGCTGTTGAAGTGGTTTTGGGCATCTGTAATGTTGGAGTCAATGAGGACTATATCATCTGCAAAGCTCAGGTCTCCATCTGTATATATGGGTCTTTGATGAGGATTCCAGATTTAACTTAGATCAATTTAAAAATACAGTCAATTAACTATGATGAATAAATATGGGATTAGTCTCCCTGTAGGACTCCTGTGGTGATGGGAAAACTGTTTGTTTTGTCTCCATTAACTAGTACTGTGGCTTGATATCCCTAGTAGGGATAATTACACCATATTTCACAGAAATTAAGCATTATACATATGGTGAAGAACAGGGCGATTTCTATTATAAGAGATGAAAGAATATTAACAGAAGAATTAGATTTTATTCTCCAAATATTAACCAACAATGGATATCTGAAAAAAATAACAAAAAGAATACTATTCTCCAACCCACCTCTCCACAGCAAATCCAAGACACTCATTACAGGAATTTCCATTCCTTTTATTGGCATACTTTCACAAAAAATTGCCAACCTCCTAAGGTCTCACAACATTCGGGTAGCCTTCAAACCGATTAGGATAGTACGGAATATGTTACGCTCACCTAAGGACCACAATACTTTCAATAAACACCCTGGAGTTTACAACATTCCTTGTTATTGTGGCCTTAATTACATTGGACAAACTTTAAGAAGTCTAGAAATAAGACAAAAAGAGTACATTGATGTCCACAACAAAAGAGAGGTCAGTTCTGGTTTAGCATTCCATTTTTTCAACACTCACCATAACAATGAATGGGATAAAAGTATTATGCCATACATAAAAGATGACTACAGCTCCTGCAACATAAAAGAAGCCACAGTAGTAATCTGCTCACAAGGCACCCTAAACAGAAACCAAGGTATGATCCTTTGTGATATCTGGAAATTACTCATAAGATCTCTCCACACATCAGAGTTTAATTTCGCAACAAACTATAGGACGCACCTGCTTAACAATGGCTGACCAAGTGCTAGCATCCATGCTCCACGTATTTATATATATTGTGTAATGGTTCCTTTGAATTCGGTATTTTTCATTTTGCAGTTAGGTACTGATTCATAATCTAAGCTCATTTGTTTTAAGCTGATATATGTATATTCATCTAACCCAGAAGACGTTACCAGTTAATGTGGCAAAACTAGTCGGTTACTAGTTGTATCAAATTCTGACCAATAAAATAAAATAAAAAAATTTCAGTTATCTTATTTAAGTATTTAGTGATCAAAAATAACATTGATCATGAAGACATTCAAGAGGAATACAATCAGGAGTACATACCTCAGGCAGAAGAAGCCATCAAAAATTTTAAATGTGTAAAGGTAGCTGGAAAAGATGATTGATCAGAAATGCTCAAATATGGAGGTATAAACATTTTATGGGTGGCTGCACTGCATAAGTCAGAGGGTCGAATGACAAATGATTGAAGTCAAGTTCTCAAACTACTCTAAAAAGTAAATAGAACTGAATGTGAGAATCAGAGAGCAGTGTTCTCCCCAGGATCTTTTGAATAGGCGCGCCGCCCAGCTGGTTTTACTGACCGCCCAGCTAATTAATGATGTGAATTGACATAGCTAAATAATGAGCAAGAATGGAAAAATAATTTACATTTTTTAATTAACAGTGATGAGAAATCGAACCGGAGAGTCGCGATACTTGTGAGATCAGCTCAATTTTTTTGCACTGCAAGCCAATCTCGAGAGCTTCAGATATTCACTTTGATGCACACCTGTAAAAATAGTCGTAATTTAAAATTCTGAATATTTTTACAAATTGTTTATGTTGGTACATTATTAGTTTTGGTTTCATAACACACATTGCTGGCACTTGCGATAAGCACGTTATTGATGTTATTTTGTCAAAATGAAATGTGAAGCATTTAAAAAATAATTATGTACTTACTGGATTTAGATAGTTGTATTACTATCAGAAATTTTATTGTGGTAAAGGAACAGGATTGAGTTTAAAATTATTAAGTGCCGTGTTTTGTAAAGACATTCTCGTAACGCTAATAGAGACAACACGTCAGCCATTATACATAACTTCTTGCTTGCCACTTTCATGGAGTGTGCATGCTCATCGAGGAGTTTGATGGGTGATTGACAGAGAGAGCGTTCAATATCGTAACGAAACAACAAGAAAGCATTCGGTGTCAGAGAAGGGAAGATAAACAAAAGAGAGCTAATGGAAGTTTAAGAACGCAGGCAGGCAAAATTTTGTTCTTAGGAAATTAAGTTTTTGTATGACAATCGGGGGCATATTAATAGAAGATTCTGAAAAAGGAATCAGAGTTGTGAGCCTTTAAAGTGGAGGAGTTAAGACTGTAAATAAGGACCGAAATAACGTGCGTTATGTGTCTCGGGTATTACTGTCAGTGCACAATTCAGTGATTTGTTCTGATTGATTTAATAACAATGATATTTTGTATTTATTAAATTACCCCATAATGAGTAAAAAGCCAAGTCAGAAAACCACGCTCTTAAGTTATTTTAAGAAAGATGAAACAGATAAGCATAGTAGCGAAGACACCAAACCAATAACAGAATCGTTGATTTCTGCAGTCTCTTTCAAATGTAAAATGTGCGTCTAAACACCGCTTATCAGGTATTAACAGTGAGTGGTTTTAAAAAATTCCATTGGTTAGTGGTGAAAGATAATGGAATGATGTGTTCCACATGTATAAAATATGGAAAGAGACGACCCAAAACAAGGAAGTGACTTGGATAACTATGCCATGCACAAGACTTCGAAAAGAAAGCTTGGTTGACCATGAACAAAGCAAGTAACACACTGATTCTTGTTGTTTATTTTTTAACAGTATATATTAGAACACAGAAAAATAAGTAAATAATTAATTTATTAACTTATTGTTGATATTTCGCTGGTGTGATAACCAGCATCTTCAGAGCACAAAAACACAGTTTGCCACAATACACGAGACTATAACAACATAGTGTAATCAACGGACTAGTTGAACAAAATTGTAACAGCAACAAAAAGACTAGAGTCCTGATTTTGCACCCTCTGTCTGAAAAAAAAAAAAAAATTGCAGTTATCACATAAGACTAGAGTCCTAAACAGAGAAAAAAACCGGTACTAGTTTTTTCTTAAGATGACTGTCTCCCAGATTTTAGGCAAATTTATACGGCCATATTTGTTGAGATTTGGAGTGTGTTTCAGGGCTTCTGTTGCCTTTAAGAACAATTTCTCCGACTTTTAAGAGCTTCTGTGCAGTACTTTTGTGTTCTTCCAGTTGATCCTGTGTGTGTGTGCAGGGGGTATCCAGAGCATGGTCTGCTAGGCCCGACTTGCCATAGTGATAATGCCGGATGTATCTTTTGTGTTCGCTGATGCGGATATTCACAGTTCTTCCAGTTTGACCGTAGTAGGCTTGATTACGTGAGCAGGGTACCTCGTAGACTCCTGGATGTGATAAAGGGGGAATGCTGTCCTTGGGTGAGCGAATAAGGGTTGCTAATTTGCCACACGGTCTGAGCGTGGTGCATAGTTCATGTTTATTAAGAATTCTTGAAATCTTTTCGGATGTGCCTTTAGTATGGGATGGTGACTGTTTTGTTGTAGTTCTCTGTGGTGGATAGTGGGAGGGGTTTCTTAGGAGCGTTTAGTATTTTGTTTATCTTATGGGGATTATAGCCATTGGCCAAGAAGGTGTGGCGTAAGTGAGCCAGTTCAGCAGCAAGAGCATTGTCATTGGAACAGGTTGCTCTCGCTCTGTGGGTTAGCGTTTTTAAAATGCCATATTGTTGAGAAGGGTGATGGTGTGATTGTTTGTGTAAATATCTCCCTGTATGTGTGGGTTTTCTAAAAACTGAAAATGATAAGGAACCATCTGGAAGACATGTGATCAGTGTATCAAGGAAGGGCAGACGGTTATTAGCTTCCAGTTCCATTGTAAAGCAGATTTTTGGATGTTGGCTATTTAAATGCGCTAAGAATGTTTCCAATGTCTCTGCTGGGCCATGTGGCCAAATAACAAGCACATTGTCAACATAGTGTTGGTTTGAGAGTGGCTGATTGATTGCTAGTTTTTCCAGGTGTTCTATGTAAAAGTTGGGTGTGTGTGTGGGGGCGGGGGCATGGCTGTCCCATCTATTTGTTTGTATATTTTCCATTTCCATGTGAAATATCCTGCATGTATTGTGAATTTGAATAGTTCAAATATAACAGGGGGAAGTGTATTTGAACTATTCAAATTCACTTCTTACAATTGCTGCTACAATTTTGTTTAACTAGTCCATTGATTACACCATGTTGTTATAGTCTCGCGTATTGTGACAAACTGTGTTTTCGTGCTCTGAAGATGCTGGTTATAACACCAGCGAAATATCAACAATAAGTTAATAAATTAATTATTTACTTATTTTTCTGTGTTCTAATATATACCATTAAAAAATAAACAACATGTACGACGAACACATAAGTCTGTCTACACACTGATTCTTGTTCAGATATAATTGAAAAACGTATACTAGAAGAAACTGGAATAGGGCAAATTGAAAAATCAATTTCAATTTTGAATAACTAGCAGAGAGAGAGATGCTTTTCTGGGAGCTTTAAGATCTATGTATTGGTTAGCAAAAAATGAATTACTACATACTACATTATTTGAAAAAATGAATTACCACATACATTATTTGAAAAATTGCTTGAGAATTGCAAGGCTATGGGCTGTTCCTACTTAGAACATCTTAACGTTGGTAAAAATGCACATTATACCTCAGAAAGAATAATGCAAGAATTGACTGATATTTTAGCATCAGAAATTAGATCTGAAATACTGAAAAATATACATTCTGCAGATTATTTCAGTGTTTTATGTGATGAAACTACAGACATCTCAGTTTTAAAACAGCTGATTGTGTACATTAAATATGTTTGTCGACTTAGAAAAGAGGTCAGGGTTAGTTTTGTATCAACTTGCAATATCACTGATGGCAAAGCTGAGACTATAACAAAGTAATTGAAACCTTTGACAGTCATCATCATCATCATCATCAAATTCCTGCCATGTACCCTCAAGGGGTGTACAGGATATGACAGTACTACATGAAAAAATTACATCATTACTAACTTCCTATCTACAATTTTCCTCCAAATCAGTCTGTTACTTGTCAAGACTCCAACATTATCAGATCTTATATTTCTATTGTCTAAGGCACTTTGTACCGTATCAATCCACCTATATCTTGGTCTTCCTCTGGGTCGTTTTCCTGCCAACCTGGCAGAGAACACTTGTTTTGCTAATCTTTCCTCTCCCATTCTATTTAAGTGACCATACCATCTGAGATTAGCTCTGCTAACGCATTCCTGGATGCTGACAATGTCAAGTTCTTTCCTAATATCCTCATTTTTAATATGATATTGCCATTGATGCCGTCTGTTCACGCATCTAATCTTTCTCAGGACTCTCATATCTGCGGTCTCTAGTCTTTGGTCAAGTGTTTTACTTCTGACCCAGCTCTCAGATTCATAAGTTAAAATTGGTTTGAACACAGTCTTGTATACAGCTAATTTAGTGTTCCGACTAATTTCTTTCTTATTCCATATGAATTTATTCAATTGACTTCCCACGATACCAGCTTTGCTGATTCTGTTGTCTATTTCTATATTTAGTTTACCATCTTCAGTAAAAATTGTGCCTAAGTAGCTGAAATGTTTTACTTGTTCCACAGGTTTTCCATTCACAACACAGTTGACATTTTCAATGATTCTGCCTATTTTCATTGTCTTTGTCTTTTTATTGCTGACCTTCATACCATATCTATTACAACAGCTATTCAATTTAGTCAGAGAATCTTGCAGACTTGTAGCGGATTTATTTAGAAGTATAACATCATCCGCATAAAGCAAAGAGCTGACATTAACATCTCCAATTTTGATATCAGGTTTAATACCACATTCCTTCATAATGTGATCCATATAGATAATGAATAACAGAGGGGATAACGTACATCCTTGTCTCACACCAGATTTAACATTAAACCATCTTCCTGTACTTCCTTCAATTCTAACTGCAGACTCACAACTCAAATAAAGACTAAGTATTGCTTGATATAATGCCCCATTGACACCATATAACTGCAGCGTATTGAATAGCTTCTCTCTTGGCACCTTGTCATATGCCTTTTCCAAATCGACAAAACTTAAATACAGATCTTTGTTATATTCCCATGCTTTCTCGACTATTTGTCGTAAAGTGAAGATCTGATCCTGACACCCTCTATTTGGCCTGAATCCAGCTTGTTCTTCACCAAGCTTTTCTTCCACAATTCTTCTCAACCGTTTCTCAAGTATACTTGCATAGATCTTGCCAGGAACACTCAGTAGGGAAATACCTCTGTAATTCTCACGTTCAGTTTTATTTCCCTTTTTATATATGGGTACTATGAGAGCTCTACTCCAATCATCGGGAATTCGTCCCTCTGTCCAGGCTTTCTGAACTATGCAGTGCAGCCACTGTAAGACTCTTATACCACCATACTTCAGCATTTCTGGTCGAATATCATCTACTATTGCTGCCTTTCCACATTTCAAGCCTTTGATGGCTTTTTCTACTTCAAGTATGGATATGTATTCCTGACTGCATGCCTGGTCAGTGTTTTTTATCACTGTGCTGTCATCACTGCTTGTTTCATTTAGCAGTTTTTCAAAGTAATTACTCCATACTTCAAGGATATCTTTTTCTCCTGTTTTCATTTCACCTTTATCATCTCTAATTCCTTTTACAGCACTCTTTCCTCCATTCCTAAGCTTCTTCAACAACCTCCAGAATATTTTGCCACCTTCTTGATATTTATTTTCTATATTCTTGCCAAAGTCCTCCCATGACTTTTGTTTAGCTAGTTTTACACACTGTTTAGCTTTCTTACATTTGTCTCTGTATTCTGTAAGAGTAAAAGCTGACTTATTTGCCAGGAACTTTTGATATGCTTTCTTCTTTTCCTTCACTGCCTCTTTAACTTCCTGTGTCCACCAGGGAGTTCTGATTTTTTTATCTTTGCACACAACCTCACCACATGCCTCTCTGGCAGAATCAATCAATGTTTCCTTTAGAGTTTGCCACTGAATCTCCAAGGTTTGATTCCTGTTCTCAAACTCTTTCATTTTCTTTTCAATAATATTTCTGTATTTTAGTCTACAGTTTACATCTGAGAGCTGCTCAACTTTTATTCGCTTTAAAACTTTCTTACATGTTATTCTTTTCAATATGAAATTCAATTTTATCCTGCTCAAGACTAAATAGTGATCACTTCCAATTTCAAATCCTCTGTACACTCTGGTGTCCTGCACCAGGGAGAAAACATCACTATCAACAATAACATAGTCAATGAGACTTTTCTTATTCCTAGCCTCTTTTCTCCATGTGAATTTGTGCACATTTTTATGTTGGAACATGGTGTTAGTAATAACCAGTCCATGTTCTGAGTAGAAATCCAACAGATATTTGCCATTATTATTAGCTTTGCTCTTTTCTCCAAATTTTCCCAAAATATTTTTGTATGTCTCACAATCATTTCCTACTCTACTATTTAGATCCCCAACAAGGACCAACTTTTCCTTTTTCATTGTGTCAGTTGCTTTTTCTAAAGCCTCAAAAAATTCCTCCACTTCTACCTTAGTAGAACCTTCTGTGGGACCATAGGCACAAATAAGTCTCATTGTCCAGTTCCCCATTCTCATATTTGCCCACATTACTCTACTTGAGACTGACTGCCATTCAAGAAGATTAGCCTCGTATTTTGTGTTGAATACTATGGCTACTCCTTCTTTTCCTTGATTGTTATTGCCTGAATATAACATTTTGTATTTATTGCTCAGAAAGATCTCACCAGTTTTGGTCTTTTTTGTTTCAGTCACCCCTATTATGTCGATCTGGTACTTATCTAATTCCTCAGCTAGCTCCATTTCTTTGCCATTCAGGCTTCTTACGTTGATAGTACCGATCTTTAACTCTGGTGATGTTGAGTTGTGGTTTGTTTTCAGATTTGTTCCAGTAGCTGACTTTTCGCTGTTCGCCCTGGTTCCCTGGCAAAAACAATGGGGGCCTTGTTTAACCAGGCGACGCCCCAGCCGGCATGAAATTTTGTCATGTTGTACCATCATTTTTTATTTTGGTTTAACCAATAAGAATACAATTTGGTCGGCTAAATCCCAAATTGCCAGCCCATCCTCGTTCGTTCAGTATCAAAGTAGATACCCAACAGGGTGCACCACGAGAAGGTGAGGATTGGACATTAGGTCAGAAGCCCTGGTCGGTTCTCCGCATTCCTTTAAAGGCTATGTGGAGGTCTCCTCTCAGTTATACAGCTTTGACCCTTAAGCACCCCACCTTTGACAGTCTAGGCTTAAAAACTTGAAATCTGGTGGGACTAGGATCTGGTGGAGCAGCTGTCATGATTGAAAAGCAAAAGGGAGTTGCAAAACTGCTCAAAGATAAAACAGATGGACTCATGGCCAACTGTCATTGTGTAAACCACTGACTGGCTCTTGCTAGTGGTGCCCAAGCAGCTGCTGAAGTGCCTTATTTAGTAGTGTTTAATGATATCTTAAAGCAATTGTTTTTCTTCTTCCAAAATTCCTCAGTCAGGATGGCTGGTTTAACCTAAATCCAAAATATACTGAAAACAGTCCTCAGATTAAACTTAAAATGGCTAGTGACACTAGATGGCTGTCTCATGATTCTGCAATACAGTCTCTAAGAGAATGCATGGTGAGTGTTATAGCTGCATTGGAAAGAGAGGCCACCGAATGAAATGATATCAGCTGAAGGTTTAATAATGCTTTCAGATGTGTTACGACATTTATCTAACTTGTCTAGATCATAGCAAAGGCAAGATGTTGACTTAACTGAAATAGAGCCAGTCTTAGAAACCAGAAAACTATCCATCATGGAATTGAAAGACACTCCTGGCAGTCATTTTCAAAATCTTCATCAGCATCTTTCAGGTGAATGGTCAGACCTTCACATTGATTATTCAGATTCTATGTTATTACGTTTAAGACTACAATATATGATAAATACATAGGCACAGTTATTAAACACCTAGAAGCAAGATTTCCAGATATGCCAATCATTTCCTGCTTTAGGCTCCTGAGATTCTTTTTGATTATTATTCTAGAAATGGAAGTTCTGCAGTTTTAAACTATGAAAGTACTATACTAGAATGGGCAGTTGCATCAAAAATGATTAATGGACAGTCATACAAAAATCTAGATCCAAGACAAATACTGCTGAAATTAGCAACACATCTGAACTCAAAGAGTCTTTTCCAAATTTAGCAAAACTAGCTGCTGTTGGACTGGCCATACCCATGAGCACAGCTGAATGTGAAAGGGGTTTCTCTGCATTAAAAAGGATAAAAACCTGTATGAGGAATCACATAGTCAGAACACTCTAAATAATCTGATGCTGATTTCACTGGAGGGACCAGATCCAACAGATTTTAATTACAAAAAAGTTGCTGACAACTGGGCTTCTAAGAAGAATTAATGTATAGAATTTTAAGCTGTGAGCATTACTAGGTTTTTCATTACTTAATGAGAAAATAAGAAAAATTCTAGTCTTGTTTGTTATAATTACTATATAAAATATTATCGTTGTTTGAAGCAATTTCTAATAAAATTACTATTTTAATTTTATTAGAAATTTTAATTATGTGTTTTTATAATATTTTATTGAAGATTCACTTGTTTATGCTAAGATTTGTTTGTTTATATGGATGTTGGAATTTACATTTTTCAGTTAAATATGATGGAAACTTTTTGCATTTGAAGTTTATTTAGTATGTAACAAACACTAAAATTATATTTACAATATTAATATTATATTGATGTCAGCTTTTAGTTGGTGGTATTCCATGAAGATAATAGTAAACTGAAATTCTGAAGCTTTCACTGTTATTAGAGGGGTTATATTTACAAATAATAGAAAATACTGTGCAGTATCTTTTTTTGTATGCCCGGCTAATGCTTCATTCCACCCGGCTGGTAAAAATTTCTGGGGAGAACACTGAGAGAGGAATTTCCCTACTGAGTATACCTGGTAAGATTTATCTAAGCATACCTAAGAAAAATTGTTGAAGGGAAGCTGGATCCAGGCCAAACAGAGGTTACCTGGATTAGATTTTTACTTTACGATTAGCAGTTGAGAAATTGAGGAAATATAACAAGGATCTGTATTTATATCACTGCCAAGAGAAAAGCATTCCAAAATGCTAGTTATGTGGTGTGAATAGGAATGTTTTACATCTATATGGATCATATTATGAAGTGGCATTAAACCTATTATCAAAAAATGTTAATCTCAGTTCATTAATTTTTGCTGGATTCCCTGACTAAATTATATAACTCAGTAAATTAAAAGACAAAGACAATGAAAATGGGCAGAAACACTGGAAACATCAACTGTATCCTGAATGGTGAACCTATAGAACAAGTAAAACATTTCAGCTATTTGGAGCAATTTTTAGTGAAGATGGCAAATAATAAATTTATATGGTATAAGAGTGAAATTAGTCAAAACACTAAACTAGCTGTAAACAAGACAGTGTTCAAACCAATATTAAAATATGGATCTAAGAGCTTAGATTAGAAATAAACCACTTAGCAAAACCTGAAGACTCAAAGATGAGAGTTCTAGAAAGGATTAGGATTAGGAGAGTGAACAGATAGCCCCGATGGCAGTATCACTTTAAATACAAGGATATTAGGAAAGAACTTCACATTGTTATCATTCAGGAATGTGTGTGAGCAAAGCTGTCTGAGATAGTAAGGTGACTAAAGAAGAATGGTTAGCAAAAAGAGTGTTTTCCAGGAAGGCAGGAAGAAGACTCAGACCCTTAGAAGACAGAAACATAAGTTCTGATAATATTGGAGTCTCGAGAGAGAAGAATCTGTAAAAAAATTGTTGATAGAAAGTTCGTAATAATTTAACTTTTTCATATAGTATTATCATAATATCTCAACTTATTTTAATGTTATTACAACACCAAACAAACTAATTTATAAAAAATAAGATGTTTATTAACTGGCTTATATTTTGCTGGATTTCAAAACAGCATCTTCAGGGCACACTACATGTTAGTTAACATGCAGCAAATGAGTAAGTGAAACAATTCAAACTGTAATGGACAAAAGATCTAAAGTCCTAATTTGGTGCCTTCTAATGTTGTAAAAAAGAAAGATTACAGTTATATAAGAGTTGATTTTAACATAAATCTCCCAAATTTTTGGCAAATTAATGCAACCATATTTGTTCAGATTAGGAAAATGCTTCATAGCCATGGCTGACTCTAAAAATAATCTTTCTAATCTGTAATGGCTTCTATAAAGTACACTGGCTTTCTTCCATCTAATACTGTCTGAAGGGGCATCCAAAGTGTGGTCTACCAGTCCAGACTCATCATAATAATGGCAGAGGATGTATTTATGAATGATGTAGTTTATTTAAGAATGACATAGCTACATGGATAAAATGTAATGGATATTGTATTTTCAGAGAAGATAGAAGAAACGGGGCAGGAGGAGGAATATTATTGATGATAGCTGAAGAGCTTCAACCAACAAAAATAGAAGTTAAGGAAGATTGTACATCTGATGGAAATGGTTCATTTGAGGCTATTTGGTGTGAGATAGAGGCCAATAGGACAAAATGTATTGTTGGTTGCTGCTATAGACCTGGAGGTACAGAAGATGTGGACAACATGCATCAACATATTAGCACAATGAGTGCTGGCTGAGCAATTAACATGGGAGACTTCAGCTATGGTGGTATAGATTGGAAGGAGGAAAGGGCACATGGCAAAATGGAAATGGAATTTACACAGTTTTATTAAGGGATAATTACCTGAAACAGCATGTGATAGAAGAGACCAGGTGTTTGAGAGTATTGGATCTGGTAACAGCATCAGAAGATCTACCAATAACTACGGTATGATCTCTTTGATCAGGGAAAGTGTCCTGGTAGGTTAATCAACATGTGGAAATTTCAGTCAAGAAAGGGTTTATGCAGAACTACAAAGCTAGCAATCATGACAAATTTAGGAGACAACTTGGAGCAGTGCCATGGCATAACTACATGGAATGAATGTCATTAGTGCATGGGAAGCAATCAAGGATTGTTTGAGCAAGGAAGTATCAGAGTGCATGTATCAGAATGCTCAGTTTATACTCCTGATCCATACCCAGGATCAGGAGTATAAACTGAGTAGGGATTAAGCAGATGAGTAGCAATATAAAGTAGGAGTTAAGAAAGAAAGCATTGTGGAAGGAATATAACAATCAGCTGATCAGTATGCCCACGAGCAGTATAAAGCACAAGCAATGGGTAACTAGTATAGTAAGGAAGGCTAAATCAGATTTCAAGAGAAAATTAGCTAAGCAGGACAAAAATAAATCCAAGAGTTCTTTTGCTATATAGCAAGTAAGAGAAAGAATGATTATGGAAAGATAACTTTACTCAGTGCTAATGGTAGAAGAGTGACAGAAGCAGAAGAAATAGTTCAGTTACAAAGTAATCACTTTACAAAGGTACTAGTATATTATCTAGGTGGTGACTTTGCAGTTACTGAGGTGACAGACTGAGGTGAGCATTGAGGTAGATGAATTAGAAGTACTCAGTATATTGAAAAACAGCAATGTGAATACAGTAGTAGGCCTGGACGGTATGTTTGCTTGTGTGCTACAAGAATGTGCAAGTGAACTGGCAGTGCCTCTGATCAAGTTATTTAATCTAAGTCTCAGCTCTGGAAAGAGGATAAGATAGTTTTATTACATAAAGGTGTCCAAGGACAGAAGTAGCAAATTACAGACCAAGTATCTCTGGGGTGGAGGTTGAAGTATTGGAAATGTTGGTTAAAAGTAAAATTCAGGAATGGGTGGATAGGAATATGATCCTTTATAGGCATGGCATGGCTTTGTGAAAGGCTGGGTCTTGCCTCAGTAATTCACATTCACATTTTATAATAAGGTGACAGCAAAACTGGATAAGGAAATGGCTACACCATAGTACTGCTGGACTTCGCAAAGGCATTTGACAGAATATCACATGGAAAACTATTACATAAGTTGGAGCAAATGGGAATGGATATTGAGGGTGGTATGTGGTGGAGTGGAATCAAGGCAAATGAAGGTGACTAGTGGAGTGTCCCAGGGCTCTGTACTAGGATCACTACTCTTTAATTTGTATATTAATGATGTAGCAGAAGATTTGAAGGAGACATTAAGTTGTTTTCCTATAATGCAAAACTAGGGAGAACAGCAGTTGATAAAGGAAATGTAGATATCTTACAAGATGATTTAAATAAATTAGCAGTTTGGGCAAAGGGCAGTGGTTGGCAATTCAATGTTTGTAACATGTAAAGTAATGCATCTCGGGATGAAAAGATTACACACTTCATATCATACTGATGGTACTAGTTTACAGGAAATTGATGAGGCTGGGGATATGGGAGTGATGGTGGATAGAGATTTGAATTTCAGAAGACATATTGCAAGAGTTGGCAAAATAGCTTAGTGGATTGCTTGGATGCTGAAGAGCATTGACAAGTAAAGATACGGAGGTTGTTATTCCTCTTTATAAGGCTATGATTCAGCCACATGCTGACTTCTGTGCATAGATTTGGTCATCTGCATTTCTTGGGGAAGAAGGTGGTGGAAAGGATTCAGAGATGAGTGACAGGTCTGTGGAATGTTCCCTATGAGGTTAGACTGAGGGTGTGTGAGTTAGAGTTTAGTTGACAGGCAGAAGAAAGGGGATAGAAACTTAAGTTACTAAAGTGATACTATAAGATTCACAAATTTTTCAATGCATGGGGAGTAGGGAGAAAAACAAGGGGTCACACTTGGAAGCTATCTAAGAGTGTGGTTAGTAAAGGTGTCCAGACTAGGTTCTTTTCTTGGAGAGTGGTGAAAAAGTGGAATGGATTGCCAGAGGTGGTTGTGAGTGCCACAACAGTGAATAGGTTTAAGGAGATATATGATAGACGTTGTGTTAATGGATAGATTGGGTCTCCCACCATGACATGAATGTTTTGACTCCATGGAATTTCCATATAAATAATATTTCTTCATGTTCTCCAAAGCAGATGTTAAGAGATCTTCCTGCCTATCCATAGTAGGTCAAGACACAGTCACATGGAACTTCATACACTCCAGGATATGCTAAGGAATAGATTTTATCCTTAGGAGAGTGGATCACAGTTGCTAATTTAACATGTAGTGCAGAGATTTTATTTTTAGTAATTTGGCTTTCTTTTCAGATATACCGTGGATATAAGGAATAAGAATAGTTGTGTTTCATTCTTGTGCATTTGATAATGGGGAAGTGGGCCATGTAGTTTTTTATCTGTTTTGTAGGAGCTGTAGCCATTAGCCAGGAAAGTATGGAAGAGGTATTAAAGTTCAGTGGAAACAGCTGCATCATTAGAACAAACAGCCCTAACCCTATATGTAAGTGCTTTGGATGATGATGTGATTGTTTGTGTAATCTTCCTGTGTGTATTGCTTTTCTATAAATAGAAAAAGATAACTCTGAAAGCTGGGTGACTAATCTGTCAAGAAAAGGCAAACGGCTATTCAATTCTTTCTCTACTGTGAAGTGAAATTTTGTGTGTTGGCTAAATCCAAGGTGTCTTTGTTCCCATGGACAAGACCATGGGAACAAATGGTAAACACATCAACAAAGTGTGACCACACAAGGGGCTTGTATGTAACTATGTGTGTGTGTGTGTGGGGGGGGGGATCATGGTATTACCATACTGTGTGTGTGTGAGGGGGGGGTCATAGTATTAGTCTGTAGGTTTTCCTCCCTTGCTATGTAAAGTAACCTGCATGCAAAGCGAAGTTGAATAATTTGAAGATTATCAAGGGGAGAAATTAGACTAATTCAAGAGTGTATTAGTGGTACATAGTAAATAAAGACGTGACATCGAAACTAACCATTATGTCTGTCTTTGTAATGTCATTTTTAACTAGTGATTTGATATGGACAGAATTTTTTTATATTTTTATTAATATATTAAAATATATTTTTATATTTTGATTCATGATAACTGTAAAGGAGTTGCCAGTAAAGGGAAGCCAGCAACTTAGCTAACTGCTGAGCAAGTTTAAGTAGGACTGTCTATGCTATCAACTATAGGGCATAAGAGAATATTATATTTGTGGAGTTTAGGTACCCCATAAATATGATGGTTTAACATGAACAGGTTTTATTTTCTTGATTTCTTTGGGCCAAGAAGTCACTTTTTTTCAATAATTTACAGACTTTTCTTTTGAGACAAATTGGGATCTTAAACAATAATTTGGTAAAACTGTCACTTAGGAGATCCTGCATTTTTTTGTTATAATCCTTTTGATTCATGATAACTGTGGCATTACCCTTATCAGTTTTAGTAATCACAATATTTTTATTCTTATATAACTTTTTTTTTTAAAGGAGCTGTTTTATTCTGTGGTATATTACTTTTAGGTGGTATAGATTTCTTTAGGATGCTAGCTATGTCTAAACACACATTACTGGCTATTGAAGATGATGCCCCGTTCTCTGGTCATCATAATTTCTAGTTTTGGAACTTGTTTAGGCATAACAGTGAACTTATGACCATATTGAGAATGTTTTTAGCTTCTGTAAGCAGCTGTGAAAATAAATTTATGACCAAGCAATCACATTGAAGTTATAGTCAGGGCATAGTATGTTGGTGCTGTTGTAGGATTTCAATTTTTTTTTGAAGTGCCTGCTTTTAATATTTGTGAATTCTTTTTTTTACCAAAACTTCTGAGATGTGACATAGAATGGTTCGCAGTTCAGGATTTAAAAGATTAAATAGTTCTTCGTGTAAAGCCATTATAGTGCTATTTGACTTGGTAAGCTCTATGCGAGTAGCAGAAATTTGTTCCCGTAGGAGCGCTAAACTTGCCTCTCGATAAATATGATGTGCCTTAGCCGAATATAACATTTCTTTAAATTTGAGAAAAAGCAGGAATAATATCACTTATCATGGCATCATTTGAGAAAGGCTAACCTGTTGAATTGTCTCATCAATTTTAGTTTCAACTTATCATAATATCTTTTACACCCTCTCAGAGTATGCATCAGGAATTTGATAATTATACACTTTTATTAAAATATTGCATTACAAAATAAAATGTGATACATGTCTAATATAGGGATAGTAAGTGTGTTAAGGCTAATTAAGTGCTGGAAAAAAAACTCATGATTAAAGTTTAATGGAGTGAAACAGTACTAGAAAACGAATATAAATAGTATTTAATTCTTCTAATATTTCCTCTCAGTTACAGAAGCATCATCAGGAAGTACAAATGAGATGTAACACACACACACACAGCACAAAACTAACTGAAATATGTGGATAAAAGACTAGAGCCCTAATTAGGTAGGGTGCCCTCCTGACTCACCCAACCATTCCAAACACATATTGCTCACTTTAACCTTTCATGAAGGTTTTCATATATTTTTAATGTGTTGTTTAATAGTTCCAATATTTTGCCTATGTCAGAGAGACATCAAGCGTGAAAGAATATAAAAATGTTAAAATGACGAGCTTAAACCAGCACCTAAATACTTTTGCTAAAACAGTATGGTAAATGGAAACTGATCTAGTGAACTTAACTGGTTAGCCTCTCTTAAAAGTAGCAGGGACACAGGAATTACACTTACCTTGTAAAGTTTAAAATTAAATTTCACTCATCTAAAATTATCTTCTCTCTTCAACTCTCAACCTGGTATTTCAGATAAATCTATCTATAAAGAATTTCAAAAAAGTAATGGGAAAACAAAAACTATATATGATTTCCTATGAGATCATCATCATCTCTCAGGGATTTAGGTCCAGTGGCCTGTTCCAATCTCTTTTGATCTTTTCTTTGGATTTCCTATGAGATCTTTTCTTTAACTGCAGAGTTAGCCTTTTCAAGTTGTTATCAACCTTTAATCAAAAAGGCTTAACGCAGCTGTCGGTTTCCTCAGCCATAACTTTGCATTAGCAAAGTTATGGCTGAGGTTCAAGTTTTTCAAGTTCGAATATTAGGCATTGTGTTGCATACAGAATGCAGTGTTGGTATCTTGCCAACAATGTCAGTATATTGACAACAGCAGGTTCTAACATGCATAGCATCCTTATGCAAGCTTCACTGCCTAAAAGAAATATCTCCAACAGCTAACTATGCTTTCTATAAATTGTGCACAGAAATATAATTACTAGAGAAAATAAGGGTAATATGCTACTGTGGTCCTCAATGCTAGTGAATACAAGTGAAAAATGAATGTGTTGCTCAGAGACAGCACCACTTACAAAACTAAATTATGATCTAATTCTCCCCCTCTCCCAAAATAATCTTAAAAATGTCAAATCACAGAGTACCCCCCCTGACTCCAATATACTGTTTATTTACCAATATTCATAAAATACTGTTTACCTAAAATTCACCCTCTCCATCCTATAGTGATGCTACTGATCCACCTTAACTAGTCAAACATCTAACTAAATCTTTACCCTCCCCCACTTTACTTAAAAATGTTCCCCCTACTTATTGACCATACTTCATTTTATATCAAAAAAAATTCCACACTTCATATCTTTAATCCAAAATTTAGTTCATCCATACTATCTTTTATTCACCACATCCATCCCCACCTTTCTGACATCACTTCGCTTAAAAATGTTGCCCACCCAACATGCAAATGAAAACATGACTTCTTTCACTGATTCAACCTGAGTATCTTGTTGGGTCTAATTCCCCCACTCCCCAACTGATGAGACTAAAATAGAAGTGTGTTTTGCATTATGGGATACTAAGCCAAATGATGTGATGTCAACAGCCTCTATATACAAAAAATACTTGTCCTGAAGATGTTTCATATGTACACTTTGCTTATACTTGAGTAAGGACTGAAACAAGAATGTAATTTCCTATTAAGTATAATACACTTTATAACCAAGAGAAAAAAAAATTCCTACTTCAGCTTATTGTTTGTGTGTGGTATTACAATTTTTATATTGAATCTCAGATGTCTCTGTGACAGGGTTGAAATACTGGAATCTTCCCAATGCCCCTTGGGAAGATTCTGATTAAAAGGAAGAAATAATTAAACCCATGTTTACTTCTGCTGTTTTTATTCCATCATCCTAATTACCCACTTAAACCATCATTTTCTCCAAGATTATATTACTATTTCCTTTCAAAGGAAGTTCACAACTTTAAACTTAGAATAGATCTGATTAGGGTGGATCAACTAAAGCATATACATGATGTGAGCATCTGTAGCTGATAAGGAAAAAAAAATCGATCACTTATCTAAAATGTTTAACTCCTCTTGCATAAGAAAACAAATTTTTATTTACCAATTTGTAGATATCGATCATCATCATAGTAGTGATGATGCTAGGCAAGAGACGACTAACTGATTGTAAAAAAAGCATATGCAATAGTTCATATGTAACTAGAAAAATCTGCTGGCATCATTAAGGTGATATATTAGCAGGACATTCCAATTTCACTGGTATTCAGATAAATGATGTGGACTTTGGCAGATCAAAACATTTTAGGTTAAAGCAAAGTGTGCTAAATGAATGGAATTCTTAAAACTTATAAGATGGCTAGGATCATTTCTACAGTTGTAAAATAAAAAAAAGATTTTGATTCACTGAGGACTACCAGATTTATCTAAAAGTCAGTCAAGTCCGGCTAATGTGAGGCCAAGAAATTCAACATCACCATTAAATATTCTAGTAACGAGCATGCAATAACTCTCACAAATATCTCCACATATTTGCTGCTACAATTAAGATTTCTACAAAATGATCTGATATGTTTATTTAAGTTTAATCAGTATTATGAAGTATGAATATTTCAGGCCATCTTCCCACCCCAAGAAGAGCTAAATGCTTCACCTTCAAGGTGAATGAAGAATTTTTAACTAGTCATCCCAAATAATCCATTTTTTTTTAAAAAAAGTGTGCAAGTATTGTCATTAGCGATATTATATTACAGCATTAGTGGAGAATATCTAACTCCTTACCTGTTAACTACAGTCTCTGCAGGATATAAAATAACATCTGCTACTAATGCTCCCATAAAAGATGCTGCCATTTCATAAATATACTGGTCAATCACTGACAAGTTATACTTTGAGGATGATGGAAGCTTTAAGTGGAAAAAAAAAAAAAAGGCACATAAATGAAATGTTTAGGAAAATTATATACATGCTACATAAATTGCATATAAAACATCTTTTAAGTATTTTGCAATTGTAGAAATCAGACTCACACTGAAAAATCACATATGCCAAAATAAAATTCTATACATGTTCCACATTGTAAAATTGAACATATTTTAAATATTTTCTAATTATGATTTAACTTTCTTATTTAAGAACATTTCTGTATAGCAGAACCCAGTACACAGTATCTCTAACACTCCAACCAACATGTGGGTTTGACTCCCACTATGGTACAGATGTTGTCAATCTTTAAGATATGTAAGGTAAGTAAGTAAATTTTTTTTTTTAAACCCAGCATGAGACTACCACTCAGTCTGCTTACTGGAGGCCTGAAGTGGCTTAAAAACATATTTGTTCTCTAGAAGAGATTGTGGATTACCTAATTAGCTCATCTGCAGTACCTAAAATACGATGCATTTACAACTTTACATGGGACACACACACACACAATTCCCCATGTTTAAAGGCAAAACAGAGATATGCTGTGCACATGCCATGAGCGCATGTAAAATAATATACTGAAAAAGTAATTTAAATAAAGAATCTGAGAAAGTAAAAGTAATTTTCAATTATCTTACATATATTATTATTATTATTACAAGAGACTGTCAAGGACTCATCAAGGAAGCCACATATCACTCACACCACCTCATATCTTTTCCTGATCGATCTGCACTATCTGCACTCACTACTTCCAAAGCCAAGTCATTCACAGATCACACACTGCTCTATGGGAGAAAATTTAGTTCTCATTCCATTTCTTGACTGCATTCATTCTCACAAGGATGCCCTCATCCTCTCACCACCCTCCATAAAATGAAAAATTCCATCTACTCAATGATTCTGTTTTAAAAAGTTTGCAGATCTATCATATCATCCGTCTTTGTCCTGTTACCATCTTTAACATTCTCCTTTGCACCCTCTCTACTGTATTTGCATCATCTCAGAGACCAGATATAGTCAAGATAAAGTCACATCAAACCTTGTAAAGAAGCAAAATGCCTTCTTTATCCTTACATGTAAAGGTTTCTTTCAGCATTGCAATTATTCTCTGAGTTGCATTGTAATCTGTGCTAAATGGCCCTTGAACTTCAACTTCCTATCTACATAAACTTCACGAGTCTTAGCCTGGTCAGTTTCTTCTAACATAATCCTGCCTATATGATATGAAACTGGATATCTCATTATGCCAAAGTGCATAACTTTACACTTATTAATATTGAACTGATATCCATTTTCACATGCTCGCAATTGCAGCCTATTGAAATTCATTCTGGAAGTGCTGCATATCAATCTCATCCCTAATTACCCTGCTCATTTTTGTATTATTGTAAGCAAATAGTTGTATGTCTCCTGTCAAATCTTTCCCAGTGTCATTAATGCAAAGACTGAATACCAATGAACTCCTCCCCATATCTTGGATAAAAAGGATGGCTCTGTCACAGAGCCATCCTTTTTATCCAAGCTAGTACAGGTGCTCCACCTACTTGCCAGATTAGGGACCAGAGCCAACTAAAACCAGAAATTGGAGAAAAACTGAACCTAACCTTTATTTAGCTTGCAAATGCATTTTGGTTGCTGAAAAATGTAAATAACACACTATACATCAATTGCAAATGCATGCAAAAGCTAAATAACACACTAGGATATACAAAAGTACAGTAAAATGACTTTATTATGCACTGGCATAGCATTTTTAATTTCCTCTAACACTTTGGCTTTATTCTTAACAATTGTACCAACTGATCTGCAAGGTATGCCTAGCTTGCAGCCTATATCAGTTATGTACATGCATGCCTTCCTCACTAAGTTTGATTAGTTCTAGCTTTTCTTGTAAACTGAGAAGCATAGGCTTCTTTTAGCTTTATCACTTCACTTAAGTGTCATTATAATCACAAATATAAATACTGTATTATAAGCACAAATAAGAGACACAGTGCACAATTTCTAAGAGATGTACCATGTACCACGTACGACTTCTATGAACACACTGAATGCAAGTCGATTGAGAGAGGAAGTGCATGGAAGGTCAGCAAACCATGTGGCGAGTATAAGGATCGTGGTTATATTTTTTGAAAGGGACAAAAAGCAGGGGACTACTGTAGTTTATAATTAGTATTATGGGCTACTCTATAGTCCATAGAATTAATGCCCTAAACATCATGCTAAGCACCTATATCCAACATTTGCAAAAGTATCTATCATACTTTGCTTTGAACTCATTCATAGTCATGGCACCCACAACAGACTGACAACCTATTCCTCTCTACCATTCTCCAAGCAAAAAATTTAGTCCTGGACACCCCATTAACTACACTCTTGCTCAGTTTCCAAGGATGGTCCCTAATTCTCCCACAACCAGACTTGTTCTGAAAAACTTCCTCTGCATTAATCTTGTAAAAACCCTTCAGTAATTTGTATGTCTCAATCATATCACTCCCTTTCTGCCTGTCAACCAATTTCTGTAACCCACTATTCTTCAATCTGTTCTCATAAGGTTCATTCCATAGACTTGCTACCATCTTGGTCATTCTCGCCACTGGATCCTCTCCACCTTCTCCCCAAGGGACCAGATCTGCATGCACAGATCTAAAAAATGAAGTCTTACCAAGACTATAAAGAGGTAAAATAACCTACCTGTCTCTGCTCATCAGGGTATTTTTCAGTAACCAAGTAATCCAATGAGTTGCTTTAGCCACTTTTGCAATATGCCCTCTAAACTTCAACTCCCTATTCCCCAAATCCCTGGCTTCATCAATTTCCTGGAGTACAGCTCCATCAATGTGGTGCACAGCTGGTAATCTTTTCACCTCAAAATGCATAACTTTGTCACATTAGACATATCAATTCACCTTTGCCCAGACTGCCAGTCTATCCAAATCATCCTGCAAAATTTTCACATAATCTTTATTAACTATTGCTTTACCCAATTTTGTATCATCAGCAAACAACTAAATAGTTCCTCTCAGATCCTTTCCTATATTGTTAATGTACAAATTAAATAGTAACGGCCCAAGAACAGCACCCTGTGGCACACTACTAGTCACAGGCCTTCTACTGATTGTTATTCATGAATAAACTATTCTCTGATATCCCTCCATCAACCACCCTCTTATCCACTTCACCAACTTTATATCCATCATCCTGTGCTGCAATTTATTAATTATAACTATGTGGTATCCTGTTAAAAGCCTTTGCAAAGTCCAGCAGTATTACTGTTAACCCATTACTTTTATCCAACATAGCTGTCACTGTATTATAAAACATGAGCAAGTTACTGAGGCATGATCTACCCTTGCAAAGTGTTCACTTAGTAATTCAACTATTTCCTCTGATTCAGTTACTTGATTACTGTTGGCATGAATTAAAATTATTCTGCCATGAACATTCTTCCTTTTACTTGCAACATACCGAAAGAGTTCTTTGAGATTATCTTTTGCCTGTATTGCTAATTTCCTTTCATATTCTGTTTCTGCCTTTCTTAACACACTGGTTACCCTTCTGGTCTGTGCTTTGTACTGCTCATGTGCCTGCTGGTCACCTTTCTCCTTGAATCCTTCTACAAATTTTTCTTTTCCCTTGTAGCTCCAGCTTAATGATGGTATTCATCCATTTAACTCAAATTGATTTATTCTCTTGACTCTAGGCATGTAGTCTGCTATTACTTCCGTCAAACTCCTTTACCACTTCCAATGCACTATCGACATCTAGTCCTTGCAGTTTAACATGCTATGGCACTGAAGATAAGTTTGTCATACTTACCAGCCCAGTAATTCCATATATAACAACACCTTTTAACTGAAAATTCCACATGTTTAGTCATCTCCATGGTCAAAACCATATGATCACACTCACCAACTGGTGGCAACGTAGTCACATATTGGTTATGGACAAATTCTCTGATGCAGTTACTAGATCTAGCAATCTCAAACCTCTATTACATTTCATCACATGCTGCCTCAGGTAATCAGTCCTTTGTAACTACATAAATTCCATTTTCCTTCCTCCCATCATGTGTCCTTTCATCTTTCAAATCTATGTTCCCATATTTGAAGCCCTGCCATAATAATTACCTGCTCTCCACTTGTTGAGCTTTATTTCCTGATGCATACTATCCCCATCATCCTTTACATCCCTGGTCTACAGAATTATTCAACTGTCTATTTCATTCTGTGGCCACTATCTCATACCAGATAGCCTCAAACATACTATTTTCACTAGCCTGCAGTTGGACTCCTACTCTCTTTTATTGCAGTTAATCGGCTATCAATAATATTCCTCCCCTCATTCTTTGCTCTCTATATCCATCCTAAACACACTATACCCTTCACATTCTATTCCACAAACTATATCATCCTCTGTCAGCCACATCTCACTAATGCCAATAACTCCTCCCCTTTGTTCCAAATGCTCTGGCATTAGTGTATATAACGTGCAATTTCCCCTTAGACCCACCACTGTCCATACATTTTACTAACTGTCCCATTATGGTTTGTTACCAATGGTACTAACTTAGGCATTTGATACACATTCTGACACTCAATTGCTTCACTGGTATCTATGTACTTGCTCAACAGTTCTCCCCCCCCCACTCCAAAAGTTCTAGTTTCCCTGATTTTGCATGTTCATTTTCACTTCATTCTTGGACTCTGAACACCAAACCCATTCAAATGCAAAATATCCTTCTTGTATAAGTCCTTTTATTATTACATCACACCTCCAGGGAGTCCAAAGACTCATCGTGGGAGAGCACCTACTCTACAACTTTCTGTCTCCACCACTCAATCCACCAACTGCAGCTACTTTCATCATCTACACCAACGGCATCTACCGCAGACCACCACCACTAGTATTTTCACAAACAATCATAAACATCCATGCCCACGGCAGGATTCGAACATGCGACCTTTTGGCTAGAGAGCAGATACGCTAACCACTTAGCCAACCAGGCCAGCCTTATCCATCAAACTCACTCTACACATCATTCCTTCTGCATAACCTACACATCAATTCATTTGCTATTGTGGCTATCCTTCTCAGCTTGACTGTCATGCCATGGGAAGATTCACTATTTTTTCTCTCTCTCTCTCATTCTTTTCTTTTGCCACTTTCATGCCCCCCCCCCTCCCATACCATACTTTTCTCCATTCAAATCATTTGTTCCAGCAAAAATGACACCCAACACAAAAACGAGGTGTCATTAGCACAATGAAAAATAGGGATTTAAAGATTTGCTCTAGTGAGCAAGCACTTAAACATGAATTAAAAGTTATCAGAAATATAGTTTTTGGACGTTTTTTTCACTTGGTTATACTATAAATTAAAGATACTAAGAAATTATATATCTGGTTTAATCCTTTATCCAAGTGTAAGCAAACAAGTTTGCGCCTGAACTATTTTCAGGACTGGGGCAACTTGTATATAGAAGCTTATGACTTATATACGAGTTACCCCAGTCCTGAAAATAGTTCAGGTGCAAAGTTGTTTGCTTTCACTTGGATAAAGGATTAAACCAATTATATGATTTCTTAGTATCTTTAATTTATTAGCAATATTTTCCTGAAAAATAGCTACAGCATAAATACTATCAACAAAATTCTTTGCAAGACTCCACTTAAAAACAAAAATAAATGAGATTACAATAAAAACTGTAGCAATTCCATACATTAAAGGGATATCAGATAAAATAAACTGAATACTACAGAAATACAACCTTAATGTGACCTTTAAACCTTCCAAAATTAAAGAACTTATTCAACTCATCCCAGGATCCACATCCTCCACTGGCCCACCCTGGAGTATTATTATTACGGTATCTCCATGGAGTCAGTAGATTCATCGTGGGAGACCCAAACTAGCAAAACAATATCTGTCATATCTCTTCTTGAATTAATTCACAGACGAAGAACTCACAACTAAGTCAGGCAATGAATTCCACTCATTCACCACCCTCCAGACAAAAAACCTAGTTCTCACACCCTTGTTAACCACACTCTTCTTTAATTTCCAGGGATGACCTCTTGTTTTTCCATCGCTATCACACAGCTGAAACATTTCCCCTGCATCAATCCTATAAAAGCCTTTCAGTAATTTAAATGTTTCTATCATATCCCCTCTTCTCCGCCTATCAACCAACCTCTGCAATCCACAAGCTCTATTATAAAAAGTTAATAGATTGCTAAGGCAGGATCTACCTTTAACAAAACCATGTTGGCCTCTATAGAGTATCATATCCTGATCCACCCATTCTTGAATTTTGTCTTTAACCAACTTTTCCAATACTTATACCACTACTCCTGAGATGGTGATTGGTCTGTAATTAACCACCACAGTTTTAGAGCCACCTTTATGCAAAGGAACCACTTTGCCTAACTTCCACTCCCTAGGGACCATACCAGAGTTCAAACTTAAGTTAAATATCCAAGTAAGAGGGGGTTGACAATTTCTTTGCACATTCACGCAACACCCGAGCTGATATCCATCTAGACCTACAGCAGTGTTTGCATTTAAATTTTGCAATATATTAAATACCTCTGATTTCTTAACTTCAGTTCTCACATTAGTTATTGCTACAGGTACAGAGATATCCTCACTTGGGTGATAGACTTTTGAAAAGTGATCACTCAGTAACTTGACTATTACATCTGATTTTGTCACCTCAATACCATCAGCACCCACTAAAGTTATCCTTCCGAAGTCATTGTTCCTTTTACTCTTTAGGATTACCCTTGATCTCATTGGTTAAGGTCTTCTCATAATCTGATTGAGCTTTTCTTACTATGCTGGTAACCTTCCTAGCCTGAGCCTTGTACCGCTCATGGGTGTACTGATTACATTTCTCCTTATACATTCTCCATAACATCTTTTTTTGCAGATCAAGCTTGATACTACTGCTCATTCATCTAACGCCTACCTTGTTTGTCTTCCTGACCATGGGGACACAATCTGATATTGTTTCCTCATATACCTGCTGATTTTATCCCATGCACTGCTAACATCTTTCCCCTGCAATATGTTCTGCCATGGGATGGCTGCAAGCTCACTCCAAAGCTTGTTATAATTGCCTAACCTGAGTTCCGTATATATCCCTTTTTAACAGAAAAATCCACAGATTTTGCAATCTCCCAAGTCAATACCACATGATCGCTTTCACCAATTGGAGGTAACGAGGACACCTTACTTATGCATATATCCTCTGAACCAATAACCAGATCCAACACTCTCACACCATGTGTCCCTTCTGTTATGTACTGTTTCAAGTAATTATCTCGTAGAAGATGTATGAACTCCATTTCCTTTTTGCTACGTGATATTTCCTCCTTCCAATTGATATCACCATAATTAAAATCCCCCATAATATTCACTAAACCCGCACTCATTGCACTAATTTGCTGATGCATGAATTCAATATCTCCCCCTGTACCCCCTGACCTATAGCAGCATCCAACTGTATATTTGGTTGCGTTGGTCACTATTTCACACCAGACCGTCTCAAATGAACTCTCATTCACATGTCTATCATCTTGATATACTACTTTCTTTGGCTGCAACACATCAGCTATCATCAACAGTACTCCTTTCCCCATTCTATCTTCTCTATCCTCCCTGAAAATATTGTACCCATCACATTCAATTCCAGTGACCACATCTTCTGCTGACAGCCAAGTTTCACTAATGCCTACAACTTTTGGTGAGATTGCACTGACTAATGCCAAAAATTCTTCTCTCTTATTTCGAATGCTTCTTGCATTGGCATACAAAAATTGCAGATTCCCTCTAGTTCTTGTACCGTAAAGCCGGTATATCAGTTCTAAAGCGAACTGATATACAAGTCACTAATTTCAGTAGTCCAGCCGATTTTTATCCCCTCTCTTCTGCAATTTATTCTGTGAATAAGGATCAATAAATATACAATCACTGCTAAAGATTCTCTCTCTTACACTCAACTTTTTCAATATTAGTTTCCCTGCCCAATTACTTCAACTTGTTCAGAAAACAGTAACTTCTTCAATCACTTATGTCCTTCCTTGTTCAGATGCAGCCCATCTCTAGCATACAACTATCTGTTTCCTTCAAACACACTCCAGACATCAACAAATTCCAGACCTCTTTTTTTGCAAATTGTATTCATTGCAATGTAATCTGCCCTATATAGGTGAAACAGGATGCACAATTCCTATCCGAAAAAAGGAACATAAATGGCACGTTAAATCTGGCCTTTCTGATCATGTCCTGAATACTCTACATAGAACTGACTGGAAAGGCACCTGTTGTTTATACCACACCAAAATGTGGTATGAGCATAAATTTAAGGAGGCCTGTGAAATTATCAACCACCCAAATCTTAACGATAACGGAGGTCTAAAAATCCCAAGAATATGGATGGCACATATTCTATTCACATAACTTTTTGGTCTAAGAGTTAATTATGGTATGGCACACACACACACACACACACACACACAACACAAAAAAAGTACTGAATTTCAACATCCATTTACTCCATAACATATATCCTAGTTATTTAGTTTTTGTTTTGTTTTTTTTTGCACCATACTGTATAATTAAGACTGTAGTAATAGAAAGGGGGATGGTAAATCCCTTTATGTTTTAATAGCCGGGTACGAAACTCGGATCAAAATCCATCGAGTTTCATGCTGATAGTTTTTTTTGGCATAAAACTCTATGGATTTCGATCCGAGTTTCGTACCCGGCTATTAAAACATAAAGGGATTTACCATCCCCCTTTTTATTAACATGTTTGCCGATAAAATCGCCTTTCGGCTTATTAAATTAGTAATTAACATTACACCACTTCGGCAATTCGATAGTAGAGGTATGTAAGTTCATGTTCACTTAAAAACCTTGATATTCCAAGTCTATCTACTCACTGATGAGACCTCAAAAAAAAAAAAGTTGAAACCGGTCTGGGTAGTGACCTCTTCTCATAATGTAAAACAATATACAGGGTGTTCGGGATAAATTTGACATATTTATAATTAATTATATTTTTCCGTAAGTTACATGTATTAACACACACTTCTCTTCATTTAAAAGTTTGGACCCTTCTTCATTCACATACAAGATGTCAGAAAGGATGGATAGCTGGAACCCACCTGAATCATGGAAGAGAATAACTTGTATCATGATGATTCGTGCCCGCCATCAAAATAAGGATATTACGACTGCTGCCCAATGCTCCCTGAATACAGTAAAAACAATCAGGCATGAACTAGAGACTTGCAATGGTGACTACGAGGATGTAGCAAGAAGAAAGATCCCTAGCAGACGATCTGATTGCGTTCGTACAGCAGAATTCCTCGCAAATCTGCAGGAACAGGTGTTGAAGAACCCTGGCATTGGAATTCGGGCTTTGTTCGTGGAGTTGCTAACTGTAGTCAAGCCCTGGATAACAAGGGTAGCCAATGGTAGGCCGTATGTATGGCAGCAGGATTCGACCCCTTGCCACACCTCTGGGAAAAGTCAAAAATGGTTGTCTGAAAATTTCTACGACTTCACCAGTCCAAATGTTTGGCCTCCAAACTCCCCAGACCTTAACCCCATGGATTATTTTGTATGGGGCGCAGTTGAAAAAGACACCAATCGCACTTCCAGTAATACAAAAGCCCAGTTAATGGATAAAATTAAAACAGTTTTTGCGGCCCTTCCCAGGGAGACTGTAGCATCAGCTTGTTCGAGGTTCCGAAGCAGAATTGAAGCTGTGATCGATGCTAATGGTGGTTATTTTGAGTAAATCTTGTTGATAGTATTGTAATTAACTCTGCCTGTAATGTTTTTTTGTCAATTCATTAAATTTAATAGATACAAAGAAGATTTTCTTTTTCCTTACGAAACTGTCAAATTTATCCCGAACACCCTGTATATACATCTCTTAGGAGCTGGGTTTTACATTATGAAAGAATATTAAAGTTAGTGAGGGAGCTTGCTCCACCTTTGCATGGAGTTGCCCTGGTGTTGTACTATCCAAGTGATCATTTATACTTAGGCCTAGCAATAGTTTTTTCATCATGAAACTCTATGGATTTCGATCCGAGTTTCGTACCCGGCTATTAAAACATAAAGGGATTTACCATCCCCCTTTCTATTTACATGTTCTCCGGTAAAATAGCCTTTCGGCTTATTAAATTAGTAAGACTGTAGTAATTTAGGCTCTTAGTCTAATATAACAAACACTCATGTTAAAAGTATTGATTAGGTCACCAATTTTGCTGTATTAAAACTATTTATATGAATTTATTCTTTGATGCTGTTATAACTAAAATATAGCTTTGATGTAGTGTTTTTTTTTCTCCCACTAGTGGTCAGTCCCTGTAGAATAACGGCCGATCAAATTATTGTCAACTTTGGCAAACTGTTTGAAATATAATAGCTTGTATATACAGTTACACCTTACGTAATACGTGCCTTATGTAAATTTGCAATTATGTAATAAATCTATTAGTGTGTATGAACACGTTTGCGACTTTGTGTGGGTGCGTCTTTGACAGCCTTATTGCAGTACAGTAGTAGATGGCCTCGCGAGGTTAGCTCAGTCACTTGTTATCACTCCTAGTTTCGTTTTTTTTTTTTTTTACCCTTAAAATGGAATGCGAATGCAAAACCGAATGTGCTGGTAATAAATCTAAAAAACAAAGGTCTGCAATTAGAAGAAAAGTTGAAAATAATTCATATGTTATGAAGGCGGGAAAATTCTATCGACAATAGCTTGGGAAATAAATCGACCTATTTTGACAGTAAATACTGCTAGATGTGTTTTATATTATGGGCAATACTAAGGACAGTGATCGGAGCTTACTCCACCTTTACTACGAGTTGCCCCTGTCATGAAAGGTTTGCTTATGCTTGGATCTGCTGAAACTTTTATAGTTTCTATCTATATTTGGCATGAAACTCTTGTAGTTTCTCTATTTGGCTATGAAATAATGTTGAATTCAATATCCACTTAATTTGAATAACAATAGTGAAGGATAAAGTTCGCATTGTTGAAAGCACGAAAAGTGCAGTAACGTTGAAGGGCACAATTATTACCAAGAAGGGGTAATGATTTTCATACTTTCATATTTACAGTATGTATATTATTCAAATACAATTGATAATTTTTTTTTATAATTGAATTTTTTTTAATCACCCCAAAAATGAAAAATATTAAAAATGGAAAATATCTGATTAATGGCAAAAAAATTTATGTAAGACAGTGATATGAGTAGCCATTGAACATTTTATTGTCTGTCTGTAATTTACAAATTCGACTTATGTAAAATTCGAGTTACATAAAGGTTTACGGAACACATTACTTACGTAACTCGGGGTGCAACTGTATGTGTATACTCCAGATAATGACCTTAATAAGAAGGTCAAAATGCCGAGAAATTAAAATAATCATTCCTAACAGCTATAGTCTCTATAATTCACTGAAATGCAAATCTAATAACTCCTTTAATTCCCCTCTCCCTTAGGGAGTAGGTGAGGTCAATTAGTCCTATCTAACTTTTGGAGACTGAGGGAGAACTTCAATCTCCACTGATAGCCAATCAGAGATAGCTGGCCCAAGACTATCACTAATTATACATGGCATCAGGTGAAGAGAGGTGGCTGACAAGTTCCACCATCTTATGGTCCCTAATCCTAACACTAGATTTACATAATGTCTTGATTTTACACCACAATGCAATCTAGTTCTAATACAATTTTTAACTAATATTGCTATTTTTTCTAACCTAAACAACTCAGCTTTTGCTGCTCCAAACATAGGTCCACTATGAAACACCATCTATTGGCATCCTGAATTCAAAAGAACTGTGTCTGGTTTTGTTGTCCTGGCTGTCCCATAACGCCAGCTCACAGATGTGATCCCACTACTGTATGATGCAGAAACCTTTTGAAGAGATAAAATTCTTCAGCAGTAATGTAATCTGCAGCACCACCAGTCATGTTGAGATTGTAGAATGCATAGTGGCTCTTATAGCAGTTGAACCACCCACAACTTGTGGCAAAAGGTGCTGGCTGCTTTTGATCCTTCATCAGATCTTCATAGATCTAATGCAAGGGATCGAGATTTTGTACTATGGTCATGCTGAGATTCATGGATGACTGAGCACTCTTATGAATTGTATCAGCATTATCATAAATGGTTCTATAGAATCACTCAATCCTGTGGTCCTTTGAATGTCAATGCTATGTTCACATCTTAAAAAATTGGATTTCCTAGGCCTTTGCCTCACTTGGTCTTAATTCACATTCTTTCACTCTTAGTTTCGTTTGTTTTTCTCTTGCCAGAATTCTTGCTCAAAGGCTGCAGAAATTATTTACACCTAAAAACAATGGTGCATATACCAATAAGATAGCAAGTAGGCAAAATGTATGGACATAGGAAACAGGCGCATTTGCAGAACCTTAGATATGAAATAGTGATAGTCCTTACCCAAATGTAACCATTTATATGCAAAAATGAGGATAGAATAATTACCTGCATTTAAAAATAAATTGTTTTAATTGCATGGCTTAACATTCTATGAATATTTTAATAGTCAAAATATTTTTTCAAAAAAATTCATTATGGGAATTTTTTGATGACTAAAAAATTTGCAATAAAAGATTTCCTAATTAACATTTTTCAGTAACACACATTGCATTTAAAAAAAACTTCTTTTGGCACCTTTAACTTATGATTTCTCCCTTGTAATAATTCAGTCTTATATATAAAAATGCATAATGTATCTGAATTCTTACAAATAAAGGGATGAGCATCAAAGCAATGCGACTTACCTCTAACTCATGCTAATTATCTGTGAGTCAATGATGAGAAAATGTCTTCTCAAGATTGCAGAAAAGCAGGTGTATACAGTAAGAGGATAGTACAATAACAGCAGAGTGCAACAGATGTAAAAGGACAACACAGCAGACTTGGAATAAGGAAGGGAGCAGAGAATATAAAGTAGATGTCTAGTCCCGGACATTAACACCAGGTGTGATGAGCCAGAGTAACACAATGACACACAAGATGGAGAACTTAGGTGAAGTGTGACAAGTGAGCAGGAAAAGGTGAAATGAGGTGAAAGACTCCATCGTGAAGAATTTCCCCAGAAATAGTCATGTTAAGAATGTTCTCCCAAGAATCTATTAAATCCAATGAAGCCAAACGGCTTCACTTTGACATGAAAGTGAAGCAAGGTTTCACTTCACTTTTACATTAGGGTTAATACTAAGAATAGTGATCCTAGCTTTATCCACCTTTACTACGAGTTGCCCGGTATTGTACTACCCAGGTGTTTGTTTACGCTTGGACTCGCCGAACTTTTATAGCTTGTTATATTCGGTATGCAACTCTTTGATTTCTATCTTAGAGTTTCTTATTCGGCTTTGAAATAATGTGGGATTAAATATCCCCTTAATTTAAATAATTTTTACATCGCCGAAGTGAAGCCTTTTGGCTCTTTATTTCATTAATTTATTTGTGCACCTCTTTAACAATTCGTACTGTAAAGTATTAAAGCTATTATCTACAATCTTGGTATTTATTGGTCTACCTACTCACTGATGAGACCTCAATAAAGGTTGAAACCGGTGTGGGTAGTGACCTATCTCCCTTAATGTAAAACAACATACATCTCCTAAGGGATGAGTTTTACATTAGGATTAATACTAAGAATAGTGATCCTAGCTTTATCCACCTTTACTACGAGTTGCCCGGTATTGTACTACCCAGGTGTTTGCTTATGCTTGGACTCGCCGAACTTTTATAGCTTGCTATATTCGGCATGAAACTCTTTGATTTCTATCTTAGAGTTTCTTATTTGGCTTTGAAATAATGTAGGATTAAATATCCCCTTAATTTAAATAATCTTTCTAGACTATTTATGCAAGAATGAATGAACACTCTCACTTACAAAAAGTAATTCCCTCCTTATCACTTTAAATATAGTTTAGTAAGGTTAACTGAAATATTTTTACATTAAGAAGAAAGGAAACAATGTAGCATATAGAAACATCAAGCTTGATGTTTAAACCTTAATGAGTAATGATCTCGCATAGTGACGTGCAGATTATGTTGAATGAATGTGTTGTGAACCCAACTGTGGAAAAACTGAACTCTTAAGTTACTGAGGACTCAAGAATTCTAGCCTGAGAAGTTTAATGTTCAGATTGAAAGCTACCAAAAGTAATATATGAATTATGTTTTAAGTTTAGGCTATGCAAATTAGCTGCTATAACTGTACTTGTGAATAGTAAAGTTTGTTTATTGCTACAATATTTAGATTATTTAAAGCATGTGATAAATTGTTTAAGCCATTTGAAGCATGTAGCAAGAGTGTTAATTTCTTTATATTAAATTGTTGTTATCCTTGTGTCATTCCTGAATCTAAACAGTCACCTCACTATTTGCTACTCGTTAAAAGATACCCTTTTATTAAATAATCAGAAGAAAAATCGGTTTAAGATCTGTATTCCGAGTTTATGATTGACTTGAGTTGCAATAGATGAAATGCATGTAGTTTAATAAATAACATTAACAAAATAATATACAGTATAGTAACATATACAGCACAATGAAATTAAATGATTCATGAGATTGTTTATAAATTCACTGAGCACACAATTCTGAGATGCTCGATAAGCAGAAGTAAATAGAAAGATGTTCAGGTTCATGTTAAGGGAGACAACCCATGCCATCTACACAATGTGACATACTGCACTATGATTGACTGATGCATCGCCTCATCTGGCCAAGTCATTTTTGAGTAAGACATGGATTCAATTCATAATGATTTCATTATGCAATCAAATTTGATTAGATGAACCAAAAGACAATATAGAGGTAATGTTCTCTCTACTTTTTTTTAAGGCAGCATGTGCACATAAAACATTTTGTGTGCAAGTTTCCAGTCTGAGACTCCATGTGTGCAGTAGTCTGTATTTCACAATAGCAAAAGTCATAAGCCACAAAATTGGTGACATCTTTGTTAAAAGATCTTGTATGTTGCATGCTAAATATTTTTATAAGAGCAACCTAAATGCTTACTCCTTCAGCTATCTAAATACTGCATATACATACAGATTATAAACAAATTATGCCATATGTCCTGCCAATTAAAATTACACAAATCTGCAGTTCTTTTCCACTTTAATATTCAGTGACACAATTTTGAGAGTTTCATGCATTAACCACCTTACCGGCCATTATGGATCAAATACGCATCCTCATAAGCTTCGTATCCATCACATATTTCAATGTAATATCAATGGTATTACAATTTTAATATGCACTTCGCATCCATGATAATCTTAACGTCTATAGACGTCTTGGCCAGTAGCGTGGTTAACAATCTCTGCGTTAAATTATGTGCCATATAACGAAATATACTTAAATACACGCAAATACCTTCAATTGATAGCGTTTGTGTGTCAAAAACACGCTTTTGTGCACTTTTGCAAAAATTGCATTTTTTCGCATTTTCTCTTCAAAAACAGCTTGATTTTCCCATTACAGCACACATCGGCTGTTACTTGCTGGGAAATGCTTATAACGATACGAAACTTTTTCTGTAGCTATATGGCAGTGCTAACTATCAAACTGTGCTAATAAGAAGTTAATCGGGTGATATCAGTGCCCTCTAACAACGTAATGTTGAAACACCGTATTGCTGTGTTCTTTAACCACCTTAACAGCCATTATGGATCCAATACGCATCCTCATATGCTTCGTATCCATCATATATTTCAATGTAATATCAATGGCATTACAATTTTAATATGCACTTCGCATCCACGATAATCTTAACGTCTATAGATGTCTTAGCCGGTAGCGTGGTTAAAACCACTAATGTAATAACATTTCTTATATTAATGTTACCATAACATGTAAAATGGCAAGCACTAAATTAATTCACTTAAATCTGCAACTACAAAAATTTATCAGTATTTGTATATAAATAGTAGACACTAAACAAATATGCCTCTTTATCATGGAATACTAAGGCAATTGATGTGAAGTCATCAGGTTCCACATATAAGTAGTATAGATGTGAAGCTATTCCATGTACACTTAGATTAAGAATTAAACATGAATATAATTCTTGGCAAGTTTAATTTAAATATGCCCCAGCAACTTGGGGTCACCAGTGTAAGTTAACCCACTCACTGCAGGCTAAAAGTAGCTAATAAAAGTGTATTAAGTCTGAATAGAGTAATATTGGAATGGAAATATTGGACAAATTACTAAATAAAATAAGAGACAAGTATGATTTATCATATAATAATTTTTTATAGCACATTAAAAAATTGTAGACTGTAAATTAGAAATTCTGAAAGCAAAAATTTTGTGTGTGTACTAGGCATGTGTGCATGCATGCACACAGCTTACAGTGAATATTGATAAAGCACAATTTGTTGGTTTAAATTTCATAGTCCAAAGTAGTCATTAAGTGGAGAGAGTCACTATTGTCCCAAATGTATTGTAGCTAATATGATATTGTTACTCATGCCAGAAATGCATCTGTGAAATTTCAATCTTTTTTTTTTTTTGAGATTCTGCTTTCACTGATTATTCTATGAAACATTAATTGTTCATTAGAATTCATTCTTGCTTTGCTTGCTACGTGAGAACATGTCAGTAAATGTGATGTAAAAATTATCGTGAAACAAAATTAGAGCACATTCTGTCTTTGTTTTGACAATTCTTCATCTCATTTTTATTATTATTATTCAGGCCTCCATGGAGTCAAGAGACTCATCGCGGGAGGACCTTCCTAGGAAACACAAAGTTTATCATACCACCTCCTTGACCATTCTTGCTCTCACCACTATCGGACAATGCATTCCATGGTTCAATCGCCCTCCATGCAAAGAAACCACTCCTCACCCTCTTGCTCACAGCTTCCTTTCGTAACTTCCAGGGATGGCCCCTTGTCATCACTCCTTCACGATGTTCCACCAAGTAAAAGAACTCCCCAGTGTCAATCCTGTAACTGCCTCTCAACAGTTTAAAAGTCTCAATCATATCACATCTCCTTCTTCTATCCACCAAACTCTGCAGTCCACATTCCTTCACCCGATCCTCATAACTAACATTGTGCAGTCCTGAAACCATCTTTGTTATCTGCCTCTGTACCCTTTCCACAGTTAATTTATCCCCTTCAAATCCTGGGAACCAAATCTGAGAACAATAGTCTAAGCATAGTCTGATCAGGGTCTTATGCAATGGAATGATAAGTCTTTGATCTCTGCAGGTCAGCATCCTTCTCATTATTGCAGCAATCCTCTGCATTACCTTCACCACCTTTGCAATATGCTCCCTGAATTTCAGTTTTCTATCAATCATCACCCCCAGATCTCTTGTCCCCCCTAATTCCTCCAGTACAGCTCCTCCAATTGAGTATGCAGCCTCCATCGATGTATCCCAAACTTCAAGACCTTACATTTTGCTGCATTAAACCAACATCTCCCATTCATTTGCCCATCTGTCCAGTTTAATTCTCTTGCAGGGCTGCCACATCTGCACTATTACTAATAACCCTGCCCAGCTTCACATCATCTGCAAACAAGTGAATATCCCCCTTGCAATCCGTTGACAATGTCATTGATATAAAGGTTAAACAATACAGGTCCCAGTACTGAGCCCTGTGGGGCCCCACCTGTAACCCTCTGCCTCCTTGATATAAGATTTATGATCAACTTCTAACAGAAATCAAAATCTATAGGATTGTGGAACTCAAGTATGCTGACAATAATGCTGTTTTCTCTCATTCAGAACTTCAAATCACTAATGACATTAGTGATTTGAAGTTCTTTCACAAGAAGAAGCCTACAAAAGAATAGGCAGGAGTGTAATAAAAAAACAAGTGCCTCACTAACTTGCTCAAGTGATTCAAGTGTAATTTGAGGTAGATGAAATGACTGGAAAATTTCTCTTGTCCTAGCAGTCTTGTCTCTTTTGGGATGAAGCAAGTGACAAACAAGCTATAAATCAACATTGTTAATATGGTTACCATAATCTCAACTACTGTACGATTGCAAATATGAATTGCAGGCACCTAAAAAAAACACCACCACCACCACCACCATCATTGCCTTCAAATGATATAAGATTCACTGAGAGAAGTACATGAACATCAGCATTTTTAAAGTGAAGGCTAGCTGTTTGAGCACTGCAACAAATGGTCACCCATATACCAGATATCCATACCCCAGACACCTTCCTGGAAGAAATAGTCAAAGTGGCTATCAATTAAAATGGAGAAATGCAGTCTCCAAAGGATAAAAGCTATTTGAAATTGCATTTCATGCCAATGAATCTATAAGAAAAGACCAAGAAAAGAACATAAGATCATAGAGAGGGAAATACTTCAACTCAGTGACCCATGGAAACATCAGTAAGGCCACTTTTCCATGTAGATCACATAATGGCCTAATCAACTATCTCGGAACTCACAAAGAGAACAATTTTGGAACATGCTCCCACTTATTTGCCTGTGACTGTCAATTTTTTTTAACAATTGTTCTCTTGTCTTATTGCTACTAAGTGAATTATGTTGATTAGGTTAAGACTCTAGGGAAATAATTTCCTTCTTAACTGATTACATGTTAACAAAGCAAACTGCCTATCAAGTCAACCATACCTTCCTGTGGTGTAGCCTGTTTCCACAAAAAAGGGGTCTGTAGAAACCAGCAAGTATTCCTGCTACAAAGGGATGTCTTCCTAGTTGAAGGAGATGACAAAGACTTGCTATGTAGTAGATGTCCTTCACTGCCCATTTCCTCCCCCCACACATACTTCTCATACAGTGTGAGTGATACCCTTCAAGGTCCTGACAAACATGCTTAGAGATCCATAACTTCTGCCATTTTGAAGGTGCATCCAGTTAAAATAGTGGTGCCACTTAACACATGGGCCCAAACCTGTTAGTAACAAACAAGTCGGGAGGCTTCCCAGTCAACTATAGCATAATCCCATTGCCACACTTTGCCAGATTGCTCTGTATAGGTCCTTTCTTTTTTATGTTACATGGCGATCAGTATTCATTTTAATAAATTATGGAGACCACTATGGCGTTAAGAATGTTGTTGTTGTTATGTGCCATCCAGTCGTTTTTCAATTCTTGGTGATCCTGTGAACAAAGGCTCTCCATCCTGCTTGGCCTCTTGTCCTTTCTTTCAGTAACTGTAAGTTCAAGTTGGTAAGTTATTTATGTGTCCATCCAACTCTTTTGTGGTCGTCCTCTTCTTCTCATTCCCTCAATTTTCCTCAACATAACTGCCTTTTCAAATGATTCATCAGCTCATATAATTATAATAAAGACAAAATATAAGATATGAAAGGTCTGTTGGAAGAAGCGAGAAAAAAATGAAGGAGAGTAAAAATTGTAAATTTGCAACCCAGATATGATAGTATTGAGTTAAGGAAGGCAATAATAGCAAATGATTTGATGCATAGGTTGTGTAGAAGAAATGGATGCAAATTTTAAACATGTAAATATGGTCAACCCATAAAAGATTGACCATATTTACATGGCATGTGGTCTGTATGTTGAATTATTTAAATAATACATTTTATAATATGAATAATAAATTAAAAATAATTTTATACCTATACTTCTTGATATCACCGTGCAACTTGGTGCGAGTCAACCTTGTGAGTCAGCATGAGTGGGGATAACAAAGGCAACTTCATCCGATGACAACCGAGATTTTGGCGCACATTAAAGAACGCATTTTCGTTAGAAAATATCCAAAAAATTTTATCGATGCTTACCAAAAAAGCAGGGAGATGCACATATTGTGATGCATAAACTATATTACTTTGCTTTTACGTGATAATAATTTTTCATTGAGCTTCATTTTCATGCTTGTTTCATATCTCGTACTTTAAATATTTCTGTGTTTTTTAAGATTGATATAATAAAAATTGATAACTTAAGTATTTTTTTCACTTACTGTTTTCACTTAATTAAATGCTGGTGGCCTGATTATTAAAAATAAAAGTTGAATGTGGCCAGTGAGTCTGAAAAGGTTGCTGATCACTGGTTTATGCTCTGGCTGGAACTTGCTGGTAGTACCCAAGGCAGAGAAAGAAATGTTTTATAAATTCTCTGAACACCTAGCAACAAGTAGCTACAATAAACTCCCAAATGAAATAAAATCAATAACCTCAGAATATGCTTTCAGAAAAAGACTGAGAGACTATTTCATAGGACTAAATAATGTAGACCCTTATTTTAAACGTATATTATAACAGATTATATATGACAAGTATATACCATGTTATGTGAGCCCTCAGATACAGAACCTGGATTTTGCAGTGACTATTGCACAAATTTAATTTTCTAATAACCAGTATGGCTACAGCCCTTGGTTACACATATTAAAAAAAGTAAAAACTTACTAGCTTATGTTAAACATTTTTATAAACAATGAACACTATAATCAATCATCTGTGGACTCTTCCAATCTCTTCATTCTTTTAAAAAACCAGGTGTCCAAATCTATGCATAGTAGAGCATATACAGCTAAATCAAGGCTTTATAAGTTAAAACCATAATCGCTTTACTCCTATAAGTCAGTGTCCTGAGCATCACTGCCAGAATCCATTGTGCTGTTCTCATGATTTTAGCAATGTGTCCTCTAAATTTGAGATCCTTATGCACCATCACCCCCCTGGATCTCCTACTTCTGGTCTCCCATTACCCTTAAGCAATCCTGTTGTGTTTAAATTAAAGTTATATGAACATTTAATAAAAATGATTAATGTGAAACATTAAAATGTTAATCATGCCAATGCAGGAAGCACAGTAACTAACATGATATCCAGCTGCCCAGTCCATTCAATAGTTGGTTTTAATACAAACCAGTCATTTCTGTGACTGATCACATTGATGTTGGCAGTTTGTAAAAGAGTGAAAAGATGAACTGTCTGCAAACTGCCAGATACCATCTCAATTACTACAGTTATGAATGAATGAGAAAGGGGGGGGGACAGTTAATGCATAACACTAAGAGATGAAAATAAATAAGCAAAATTGATGAACATGTAAAAGCCAGAATATTCGGAAGGAAAAAAGACAAAGCTGAAAGTAGCAGCAAAAATAGCAGAGAATAGTAGTTTTGGCTTCATGAAATGTTTGACACCATAGAATAAACAAAGTAAGCAAAATATGCAATTATGTAAAATTATTCAAATTTAAATTAACATACCCTTTCTTTTTTTCTCTGATTATTATGGATAAGTACCCATAAGGAAATGGAATGAACTACAGAAGAGATAAGATAATGTAACAGTTCATGTGCAACCGTAGGGCCTATCAACAACCAAATAGGTAGAAGCCTTGTAGAATGAGGAGTTCCCCATCGGAAAATACGACAAATTCCTTCTTTTAAACAGTCCAAAACTCCCGGTTTCTCACTTGCTATGTCACTCTGTTATAATAGAAAAACAATAACAAAATTATTAAAAGAAAAATTATGTAAATTTATCATGATGCAATACACTATTCATAACATCTTCACAGTATGAGAATTTCTACAGCAAAACTACGGGTAAGGTTCAACGTCAGTGGTTGAGTGAATAGCACTTCTATTTTGCAACAAATATGCTTTTGTGTTTTGAAACCCACTCTGACATGAATGTGAAAGTCTTGAAGCTGTATATGATTTCCAGAGCTTGTTTTTCCCCAAGAAATTTCAGCCTGAAATTTCTTGGGGAAAAAAAATAAGTAAAAAATACCATGCTTGGTTTTTAAGGAAGAATTCCCATATTATTTAATCTTTAAACTAGTTGAAGTTGTGGATACGGCTACTGTGGCTAGAGATGAAGTCCCATTCCATTTCTCAGAGGAATATGGAATTATGATTGTACCGAAGAGAAAGAAGAAACATCTGTTTGTAGACTACCTTATGTTTATGCTATTTAACTCCCACCTAACACACACACACACAACCAAATATCAACAGATATAAAGACTGGTGCATGTACAAATATAAGTATCACTTTTCCTGCCACAGTTAAGTTTTACCTTTTGCTTTATCCTAAATCAAAACAGGCATGAATTTAGTAAATTCAGTAACCTGATAATAGCATCTAGTTTTACAAGGGTTTTTTTCCTTTCCTCTGATGGGTGTGGGGATTCCACACTTCAAGTCCTGCCTATACTAGTTAACTCCTATGATGGAGTATCAAATAATACTAACAGGCTGATCAGCATAGTGTAGGCAGAGGATTTGGTGGCAACAGACAAACTGGACCTCACTGTATCTCAGCATATGCTCAAATTGAGGATAACCTGAACATGAAGTCTTAGTATTTTGACTTCCAATGTAAAGTCAGATTAGTCACTGCAAATTGTAGATTCTATCTTGGCTAAAAAAAAAATTTTTAAAAATCTATAATCTCTATTTTTAAGAGTGTTGCTAATAATTGTTGCACCTATGAATTGTGGTAAGTTTTTCCCAATAGTTTAAATAAATGTACTGGTGACAGATGATTTTCTTTGCCTGATGGGACATTATCACCTTGCTTACTGGAGCAAGAGAGAGAGAGAACAAAAACATTAGTTACTGATATGAGTAACCTCCTTCAAAGCACAAACACATTGCAAATAGCTAGCGTTTTCTGAATTTGATGAAACGACAGTAAAGTATTTAAGTGGGCTGTCTGATCAACTAGCAAATAATTCTACTGCCACTTACTCTGCAAGATTGCACCAGGCCCCGAGAGAATCAAAATAAGTAGCATGCGAGTGTCTCAACAGGAAGTGAGTCTTCTGCTGGTGATCCTTATAAAGATTTGGTGATGGTTTTAAATCTGTCCTAATTGCTTCACTGCACAATGAGTATGAAGTCAGAGGTGTTGTCATAAGCCATCAGCAGTATGCTTCTTTTTTTTTTTTTTTGAACACCTTGGTATACTTATTAAACCAGCCATTTCATATTCGTGTGTAGAGGCTTAAGTGCTGTGAGGACATCATGTTGGAGGCTTAATGGATTTTTTACAACACTCAAAAAGAATTAAAATAGAATTTAATACTTCCTATATTTCGTCCTAGTCATTGGACATCTACGGGGTAGATGTCCTAGTGACATCTACCCCAATGACTAGGACGAAATATAGGAAGTATTAAATTCTATTTTAATTCTTTTTGAGTGTTGTAAAAAATCCATTAAGCCTCCAACATGACAGCCATTTCATAGCTTTAAAAAAGCTTGCAGGAATGTTAGATGAATTACAGGATTAAGATCTTCATGCTAGTGAGAATGATTTCAAATATGGCTTGGAAAGTGGACAGAAATTTTGGATGCAGTGCGAGAATGAAGGCTTTCATGTTAGTGAGAATCATTTCATTAAGCTGTTCAGAGTGTATAAATCTTCTGAGTTTTACCCCCTTTCCAAATTCTGGGAATCACTATCTTATCCCTGATGTAATTTTACTACCAGAGTGGAAGAGATGCAAAAGTATATCTTATTAGTAAAGATCTAATACCAGATCTAATCTAATGCAAATCCAAATACTGGAAAATCTCTACACTCTCTCACAACATGCCTGATCATTTTTTAATGGGTTCTTCCTCTAAGTATACTGTTAGAGTCACTTCTCTTGCTTGCTAAGAAAATGATCTTATGCAAGTTTCCTCTTCCTGAGAACAACTTTCCCTTAGTCATTCACAACCTGCTGTCCTTTGACATTATAAGGACCAAGTGGAGTGATCTCAACAATATCCAGTCCACCTTTCTGTGGTCACACTATGTTTCTTTACTCCATATCCAAATAGCTGCTCTAAGCAACTTAATAAAATTATTCTTGCTGGCGTGAAGACTTAACATTCTCCACTCTATCCAATTCCTACCCACTTCCAAGTGGTGATTTAAGAACAGTGCACCAAAGCAGTTTAAAAAAAAAAAAAAAAATCAGCACATTGCAGGTGGCTTATGACAACTTTATCTTAATACTCGGTGTATAGCAAAACAAGCATGCAGAAACTTCTTTGAACTTCTCCACCAATGCAGGAGCACCACAGAGTTTTTTTTTTCTTCTATCACTACTCTTTCTCCTATAAAAAAAAAAATGACCACTCCCAAAGTAATAATCTCTACAACTTCTTAGTCAGGATAACCTAGTCATCAATGTTTCCAAAATGAAGTTTGCCCTCTGTCTTGCAAAAAAAGATTTCAACTCAACTTTACTTACCTTCAATAATACACAAATAATTAGACAGATCAGGTCTCTCTTCTTGGACTGATACTTACTTCTAGTCTTTCCTGGCATAAACACATCAATAGCCTTCTGAGCAGCTTAAAAAAAATTTGAGGTATTCTTTTCCACTCAAGTTGCTACCTTTCATCTCCCTGTACAAATCCATCAAAACTGCTTTAAAATTCTTGATGCTGTCCAAATGAGGACAATTCAGCTGATAGATGATTCCTCTCTCTCTCAATGACTATAATCATTTCATTGACTGTTAAAGCTGTCTTTTCTATCCTTTCTATCTATACCTCCATGAATACTGATCTACTGAACTGACATCCATAATCTTCTATTTTCAATGAGTCCATTACAATGCAAGCAGTAGCTAGCTGTGCAGTATCGTTTTAGGTTCCTTTTTCCTCAATCCTCACCTATATCTCACATGCTACAGATTCTGTCACTTCTTGAGAAGGATTGAGGACTGACTGTCTGAAAAAATGAAAAAATCCTTGGAAGAATGAAGACCCCCCCCCCCCTCAATTCTGTCAAATATCTCCAAACACTACTCATGTCATGGTGTGCAAAAAAGTGTGGCAAAGCAGTTCAAGATAACTAGCAATTCAGCATATTTTAGCTTCTCATTAATATAGCATACCACATCTATTAAAATATATATATATCTGACTTTGAAAGTCCCATAAGCAGAACGCTTCCCTCTTTCTCAACTAATGACTATCCAAGGTTTCCACCTATCTCTGAAATCCAGATGGCTTAGCTGGCATCATTCTTCTTAAACTTTTGTATAAATGTCTAAGGTAAATTGCTTCCTATCATACTAAGAAGAGCTCACACTGCATTCCTCCTCTTGTCTATTGTCAAAAAAGGTATCAGAAGAATCCTTGATAGCTTGGATACAGTGTCTTCTGGTCCTGATGATTTTTCATTCACGGTGCTCAAAACTGGTGCTCCAGAACGGACACATCATACAGTCCTTACATCTCATACTAATCTGGCATCTGCCCCACAGCATGGAAGCAAAAGTCAGACATCAAACTATTATCACACTGCCATCATCTCAATTTGCACAAAAATGATACTGAAGGTCTGCAACAGCCATCTTCTCCACTATCTAGTGTCTTACAAATTAATCAGCAATCACTAATACTGATTCTGCCACCCTTGCCCTACAGCAGTTCTAACCAACATTACCATTTTTGGACACAAAGCATGGAAAGATTTCAAATTAACAGTTTGTGTGTGGTCCAGTCTATGTGATGAGATCATCAGCTTCCTCTCCAGTTCTACACTATACCATAAGGATCTGTTCTTTTGATCACACTCTTCTTCCTATGCCTTAATGGCTGCCTCTCAATAACCTCAATGCTATCAACAGTTATACACATAAGAGTGCACTTTATTACTCCTTTTTCATTTGAAAAACTTTGTATTCAAAATTTTCCAAAAGCATTGTCTTAACATTCATCTCCTTGCCATTCTTCACTGGAACTTCAATACTACCAAAACAAAATCCTATATTATTTCTTGTAGTGAAGATTGAACTTCATTTCCCCTTACCTTTGATAATATTGATATCTTAAGTCAAGATCATATTTTTCCTCTGATTTATACCTGCAGCACTTCCTGACAACAAAAACACCACTTCCATAGCCAAATCAGCCTTCAAAATACTTTGTATCCTTCAAGACACTACTTCTCACCTGGAAAACTCTTAATACAACAAAAATATCAAAATAATGTTCTTCCATTTGTTGTGGTGTATAAAAAATTTTCATTAAAATGATTTAATCTATTTCCAGAATAGTAAATATAAGTAAATATTTTATGTCTTGCTGGCTAAAGAGGATATCATGTATTTTGTTTTCTATCATGCACATGATAGAAAATAAAATTCGCACTTTATTTATTAACAAAATACAGAATATAATTATGCACAAACAAATTTTTGGGAAATCAGAAGTATAGAATACTGTTTTATGAGACATAATTATGCTTAATTGTCATTCAAATTTAGATATAAATATCATTACAGATGGCTAATCTATAACGATATTTTATACATTTTAGAAAATATCTTCTCTGAGCTACTGGATTTGAATACAAATGCATATGAACTAACATTCATTAATTCAAACTCATGATGCATGTGACTAAGAACGTGTGGCACTCAAAAATATTGTCAATTTAGAACTGTGAGTGCAACAGCATCCATGGCAAGTGCAATATATGGTCACTGCCACAACTATATGCAGCATAAAAGTGGCCACAGACAATATCAAACAAATAGGAATAGTGTCTCACATTAACACTATTTTACAGATGCTGAAACAGCAATTTCAATATTCTCTCAAAAAAATTCATTTAAAAAACTATGTGGGCTGTAGTTTGCTGACCCCCAACTAAATAGATGACACTCTCTCACAGACTCACTCCAATAATCCTATCACAGATGTTCTGCTTTTTTATTTATTTATTTATTATGTTTTAGATTAAACAAGTCATTTCGTTAGCAGTGTTTCACAGTATATGCCATTATCATCCCTCCATTTTTCTTTAAAACATGTGGAAACAAGCAGCTACTCAACATCTACACAGTTCAGCTTAAGATATTGAAACAATTTCTCATCCTCAGATCATTGAGTAGATGGCACTTTGGAAAAAGTTATTCAAAACACATGCCCGTCTCATTTTATAGTTTTCGAAAGTGATTTCCTCCATAATTTCCGCCAAGGAAACCAAAGCATCAGTTCTAAAGTGGCAGAATGTTGCTGAACAATCTATACATACTCTTAAGTATCTCAACGCTTTTGTTAGTTTAATATTGGCGACAATCAAGCATATCCTAATGCCTAAAATCAAAAGCAAAGATGGTGACAATAAAGACCAATGATGACAGAGCATTCCAGGGTTTGCTAATGCAGCACAGTTGACCAGCACCAACAATTGCAATGATACTACCAATTGCTGCAGTTACAGACCAGATGTCACAGATACACACACACATGAAAAAAGAAAAAAAAAAAGGCCTTTTGTACAATTTTTGCTGCTAAATGATCATAAGCCTGTTATATAAAAATGGATGAAAATCAACTAACTCCATATCCTTATTGCATCAACACTGCATGACTCAGTCAAGACTAAAAACAATAATATGATATCAACCTAAACCTCCACATTGAAACTGATGAAGCACTAAAGAATAACATCACTAAACTAGCTGAAGAATATAGTTTCAATCCCAGAAAAATCACCAGATGCTAGCTTGGAACCCACAAACAAAAGAAAAGACCAAATGAACTTCCTTCGCAATTGGTAAAGATGTCCTGTGACACACACACGTGCGTGCGCACACACACCAATGAGTACATCAAAATTGATAGAGGATGTGGATAACAACCTCAAAGATACTTCTCCCCATTTGAACAACAAGTCTGACCCTTCACTCAGCATGGACAAGGATGTTGATTTCACCAGCAATGAAGAAAAATGCCTAATGGCATTTTTCTTCATTGTTGGTGAAGTATGGATCATTGATGACAAAACAGGAATATTAGCGTGAAAATCAGAGCACAAGTAATGGATAGAGAATGACCTATGCAGTACTTGTACTTTGGTTTCCAGGATGCATGATCCAGGAGGTCAACAACAAATTCCCAGAGAACCTTCCAAATCTGCTTCTAACCTCAATAGTGTATCCATTTCCATCTCCAGTCTGCAAAATCCCACCTGCTCTTCTTAACAAAACTCAAATTTCATCATACTCAAGCGCTACTCATCTCAACTTTCCTAAAACACTGATTATTCCTTTTGATTCAAGGGTGTTGTTTGTGTCTACATTCACTCTGATATATACCAGAGAGCATTCCACTTAGAATCACCCAATTATGACCACCTTTGGCAGAAAATCTCTCTGCCTCATTCTGTCAAAATTCATATGCTGTCTCTACTGCTCTCTCTCCCTCACACACAAACACATACACAATGCCTCCAACTATTTTGAACTTTTTTTGTTTCTCTCCCAAAATACTGATTTCCTTCAGTCAAACTTTTCTAACAGGTGAGATTATCTTCCTTGAAGAATTTAATGATCATCACATCAAATGGCTTTTCTTCTCCAACCATGAAGACCAAGCAGGTAGAAATGCTGAAACATTTGCTATCATAAATGACTTGACAAAAATCATTCATATGACTACCAGAATACTAGATAATCCCAACAACCCTCCAAACACGATAGATCTCATCCTCAATAGTGTTTGTTCAAGTATTTTGTGAAGGTTGTATCTTATCTCCTTTAAGTATCTTACTACTTACCTTATCTCCTATCTTGTTCCACCAAGTAACAATCACACAACTACTCCCAAACAAGTTGTCTCGCATTATAAAAATGCCAAGTAGAATAACCTACACGATTTCTATAGCTCTTTTCCTTGACTGGACTATTACTCTCCTTCTGATCTAAGCATATAACACATCGTTGATGTAATCTTCACTGGTATGGAAACAGCTATCTCCATTCCATGCCAAATTTCCATTCCTAACTGAGTTTGCGTTTTCCAAAAGGTGTGCCAAGGCTGTACAAATGAAGAACCAAGCATACTGCAAATGGCTATCATCAAGAACTACATCTTCTCTTACCACTTACACCAAAGCCCAAAAACAGCTGGTTGAAAATCATCAGTGCATCAAATACTGACTTTGAAAGAGCTAAAATCAGGAAACTTTCATGCCCAAATGGCCAGTTGCCTTGGTAACTGGCCATAACTTTTGTTCAACACTGCTCTCATTCCTATTGTACCAGATGGTGCAATTGCTTCATCATCCACAGTAAAAGTCAATCTCCTGACTTCAATACTTTTCTTCAAATGCATGCATAGATGATTTTGGCAAATGTTACCCCACCATTCCAAACACCCAGCACTCAGTGTGTGCTATGACCTTTCATCAGAAAAATATTGTCCAAATTAGACACCAAAAAGTCCTCTGGTGCTGATGGCATTCCTCCCATTGTCCTGAAGATTTGTGCTCCAGAGTATTCTATGTCACCTTTTTATGCTTTCTTATTTCACTGGTATCTACTCCATGTTGAATTATGCAATTCCTTTATCACTTAAGTATTTTATAAATATCACAATACTTTTTACCTCTGTGCTACATTCATTTCAAATTTCCAACAAGGTTTAAATATTAACAGCAGAGAAGGAAATTAATAGCAGACATATTGAGAAGTTTGCAAAAATGAACAAACCTAATAATAATGGTAAGTAATTGCTGGATTTCTGTTCAGGACTTGGATAGTCATTCCCAGCACCATGTTTCAACATAAAGATATGCACAAATTCACATCAAGAGGGGACAAGAAATATGAAAATTCTTATCGAATTTTCATATTTCGATAATGGTATCTTTGTACTTATACAGGACACAAAAGTATACACATGGTTTAAAATAGGAAGTGATCACCATTTAAGTTGCATAATAAAATTGAATACTATACTGAAAAAAAAAAAAAAAAAGAGGGAGAGGATGATGTAAGAAAGTTAAAAAAAAAAAAAAAATCATGCAGCCTTCAGAAATAAGCTATAGACTCAAATATGCATATATTATTTCAGAAAAATAATGGAAGAGTGAAAATGAGAACTAAACCTTGGACATTCAGTGAGAGATTCAGAAGAAAACATTAATTCATCCAATGAGGAAAGAAGTGAAGTTGTTCCGAAGGAGAGAAAATCAGAACCCAGGGCAAACTCAGGAACCAGTCATGAAAAAGAAGAAAGCATACTGAAAATTCTCAGCAAGTGCACTGTGAGAATGCTGGGAAAAATCTAAGAAAGAACAGAAGTGTATAAGTAGCTAAAAAGTGAAGACTCATAAGAATACAGAATATAAATATCAAGGTGGAAAAATTTTCTTGGGGACTATTAAAAAGTTTAGAAATGGAGAGTACTGTAAAAGGAATCTAAGTTAATAATCCAGACTTGCTGAAAACTGAAGATATTCTGCAAGTCTGGAGTAATAACTTTGAAAGAATGCTAACTGAAAAGTGACAGAACAGTAGTAGAAAATATCCAAGATGAATGCCATCAAGAACACATAAATACTTGAGGTAAAAAAGCCATCAAAAACAAAACGTGGAAAGGCAGATGTTCAACCAAAAATGCTCAAATATGGACGTAAGTTTTATAGTAGCATCATTTCATATTTCTAAAGACCTGAGGACCAATTACTCGATAATTGGAGCACAGCTCTCATAGTATCTATCTATAAAAGAGGAAACAGAACTGAATGAATGTGAGAATTACAGAATAATTTCCATACTCAGTGTTCCAAGTAAAATTTATGCAAGGATGATTAGAAATTCCATAAGATAAACTGTGGAAGGAAAACCTGAACTACCTGAGTTACCAAATAGAGGTTGTCAACTTCAGATTTTCACTTTGAGTCCTACAGCAGAAAAATCATAGGAATGTAAGAACAATTTTGAGTTTTCAGTCTGGAGAAGGCATATGACAAGATGCCAGTAGAAAAATCTGTTCAATTATAAGGAGAAATGGGACATTACAGAGATTAATATATAGTCAATATTTTAGTTGTATGTCAGTGTTAGAATTGAAGGTGATACAAGAAGATAGTTTAATGTAATATCAGGGGTTGTGAGAAAAGGGTGCACATTACCTCCACTGTTATTCATCATCTATGTGGATTACATCATGAAAGAAAGTGACATTATACCTGATATCAAAACAGGAGATGTTAATCTCAGCTATGTTACTTTACCCAGATACTGTATCTCATCTATGCTTCCTGCATCACCCATTCACCTAGTTTATTCACGTCTACAACATCCATTCTACTCCTCATAATTCTTCCCAATTTTGCATCATCTGCTAACAGCTGTATATGGCCACTCAAGTCATTTATATCTCATCTCATCTTCCTCTTCCCCTCTTTTACCTTGCGGTGTCGAGGGTTTTATTAATCATCAGACCTCAAACCGTTCACAGGATAAGGTGGTCAACCCTATGCCCCAGTGTATCCTATATCCGCAGTGTTGAGTTCTCAAGGCAGGTTTGCCTGCTTTGCGGGATGAAAAACCCAAGGATAAACTGGGGAAAAAACTCTACTGTTCACGCCCAAGACTGGCTAACTTGGCTATGGCTGAGGAAGATCCTTCAGCTCCTCACATCACTGACGGGAATAGAACCTAGGACACTCCTTCCCCAGGCATATGGTTGCAAAGCGTACAACCAATAGGCTAACCACACAGATGTATGTCATTTATAAACAAATTAATGAGCAACAGCTTCAAAACTGACCCTTGGGACTTTCCTCTTTTGGGATATCACTCCCACCATACACAACTTACTGATACTTATCAGACAGACAATCTGGTGAACGCTAATCTACTATCCAACTCCGTCTGTTCTAATTTAATTGCCAGCTTGTCATAAGGCAATATATCAAAGGCTTTGGTAAAATCTAACTACACTGTGTATACATCCCCTTGTCCAATGCATCTGTCACCTTGTTATAATAAGTAGATTGTTAAAACACAGTCTTTCTTTAACAAACTTACATGCTATCCAAAGAGAAAGTTGATGTTGTCAGCCAAATTCTGAATCCTGGTCCTCATTAGCCTAATACTTTGTTCACAACTCCAGACAAGTAGACTGGCCTGTAATTCGAGGCCTTAGTCTTATCCCTTTATGAAAGGGATAAGACTAAGGGAACAATTTTGCCCTCTTTCCATTCCTTTGAAACTTGAGTCAACCTAAGACTTAAAGAGGTACATGAAGAAAGAAAGACCACTTTAAGATGGAATAAAGTCAAGCTACTTAACAAATCGTGGTTTAAATCAGAGAGATTATTTCTAGAAGTGTCATGAATTCTACAAAACCTGGCTAACTGCAACAGAACAGATGGTATATTTTAAACAGATTTTTGGCATACTGCCCTATCTACCCATCAGCAATAATAGGAATTACCATGAAGAGTGCCACTGTTGCATGTGACTGTCATTATTATTACGTGACACCTCCAAGGAGTCCAAAGGCTCATCGAGGGAGGATACTTACAACTCTCCATCTCCACCACTTAACTCACCAACTACAGCGAACTGCCATACTGCCATCATCACCTACACCAATGCCATCTACTGCCTACCACCACCACTAGTATTTTTGGTCTGTAAATTGCATGTGCTCTCAAGGCCAATTTTTCTGTTTCCGGTCATTTTAGTCTCTTAACTGATTGTGTAGTGTTAAACTGGCTCTGATAATGCAAAACATTGGCTGTAAATAATTAATTTAAGCTAGTAAATTATTTGCTTACATTCCAGTGTCTACATAGTTTTATGTTCCAGAAACTTCAACATGAATAACACATGGTGATATACCATCAAGTTTGCTTAATTTCTCATATACCCCCCCCCCTCCTGCTCACACACCATCAGTTGTTTCTCCTCCTCCTTCCCCACTGCTTAAGTTCTGCATGATGCTACTTTTGTAAGGATGAAATACCTTTACGAATTGCCCAAATGACATCTGTACTATATTTTCCTCGGTGGTAATCATTGTATCATTTTTCTCCAACCAGCATTATTCATGGAAGAATAATGTATTGTAAACAATATTGAAAACATTCCCCAGGATTTCTTTTGGCCTCATTAGCTAACTGCTGCTCATACTGTGCTTTTTGCTATCCTTATCAAGCAACTCACCTTATTTGCTTGCTCTTTGTATTCCTAATGCAACTGACTTACCACTCATCTTGTACTGCTTCCATAATGCCTTCTACTTCCGAATTGCATACTTCACCTCTTCAATTCATCCATTTCATACCTACCTCATTTGACCTTTCCTTTAGATCTTGAGAATACACTGACATTGTCACTTCCAGATAGTACCTGAACAGGTCCCAAACAGTGTTAATCTTCTTTCCATCCAATTCCTCATTCCATGATATAGCTGCAAGCTGTCTCCTGAGATTGTCATAATTACCAGTCTTATAATTGCACATATCCCTTTCTCATAGAAGTCCTCATATAACTGGCCATGCCACCCAAGTGATCACTTTCACCAATTGGAGGAAGATATGGCACTTTATTTAAAATAACATCCTCTGATGAGATAATCAATCCAAGACCTTTTACCTCCATGCTGCCTAAGGTAATTATTCCTCAGAAACTCCATAAATTCATTCTCTTTACCCCCAGATGATGTCTCTCCATTCCAGTCTATATTACCATAATTAAAATCACCTATAATGATCACCATTTTCTTATTAGCCAGACTAATTTGCCTATGCATTTCCTTCTCAACACTCTCCATATTGGATCTATAGCAACATCCAACACTAGATACTTTGTTCTGTTCACCTCCACCTCACACCATACTGCATCAAAACCATTGCTACCATTTGCTTTGTTCATCTTCACTTTTGATGGGGATAACTTCTCTGCTACCATCAATAGCACTCCTTGTTCCTCTATGTATTGACTATCTTCACAAAAAATATCATATCCATCCATCTGTATTCTAGTCAGAATATCATACTCATCCAACCATGTCTCACTTTATTCCAACAATTTTAGGACAGATATATTCTATTAATGTTACAATTTCATTTCCTTTGTTTTGAATATTCCTGGCATTTGTAAACATATGTACTAGCTTATTTCTAGCCTATAACAAATCTCATCAATCCCACTTCATGAATATGATTCCATATTCCCTTCCCCAGCCACTTTATCATCATTGATCTTTCACCTCTCCTCAGACTTGCTTTTATTTCCCCCAAACCTCCATATCCATGGTAATCTCAATCTTTTCTTGTGTTCTCACATATCCACTCTTGTAACTCCTGTATCCATCATCCATTCTTTTCACACAGTGTCTCCCTGTCCACCCCCCTCCCGTTTCCCTGTTTGTTTTGTGTTCCTTTTCTCTCATTCTCTTCACTCATGCCATGCACCTCTTCATTCACAAACTCTCCTTCCCTACTCTACTGCCTCTTACTTCCTTCAGTCATTACTCTCTCTCTCTTTTGCAGCAACAGTTTCTTTGGCTGACTCATACCAAATCCATTTATATGTAGACTATCTCTTTTATACAGCTCCATTCATCTCTCAAATTCATCCTACACATTCACAAAATGAATTATTTTTTTCTCACACCCCATTCACAAATATTCACTCACAGTCTCAACTCATTACTATCATACCTGCATAACACACTACCTTTCCAACCACACTGTTATCTTTTACCCCTCTTGGCAACCTTCTGATATTCATTCTTCCATTCTCCTTGCAGCCAACCAAATCATTTTTGCCTACTACCAATTCTTGATTACTTACTCCTCACATCCAGTGCTTCAAATCACCCTGCTCAATCTACCCTCCCCCCTAACAAGAAAGCAAATGTTATACACCTCATTACCATATCTCTAACGATTGAATCTCCATGCATGGCCACTCTCATTCAACACCACTTTCATATCAAAATCTTACATTCCAGTCTTCCTCTCTCTCTCTCTCTTTCATACATATCTGCTTTTCTCCTAATTTCACTCCATAATTGCTTCATCTCTCATTTAATCTTCATCGACTCTGCTTTCATATCCCGAATTACTTTCTCACTGTTCTTTGTTCTCTCTTTTCCCCAGCTGGTTGCACCTTCTTCCTCACTACATATGCTATACTGGCTTTCAGTATTAATTTCTGGCACACTCTCTCCCTCCTTTCTCTCTATCTCTCTCTACTCTCATACCATAATCCGTTTTCTCTTGGCAATGGTGGATAACTCACAAACATATGCGCTACATCCTACAAAATCCCCCCACGTCAAACCTCCTGAACATCAACCAGTAATTATCAATAATATCATGAATTATAGCTTAAAAGAATTACCTGTAAGCTCATGCTGCCATTCAGTGGTTGGTTATGAAAATAACACAAAGGGAATAGCAGAAAACATACTAGAAGAAATTGCTACAAATAGAATTTGTGAAAAAGAAGAAAAAAAAAATCATGAGAAATAAAAGAAATCATTTGAAACAAAGGAATTGGTGGGGAATGGTACAATGACAACATAAAAAAGAGAAAGAGAGACTGGCAGGAACCAAAGCACACAAAATGATAACATGAAATATTACAAATGTAAACAATTGTGGGAGAAAAGGAAAAAAGAGCATGAAATTATAAAAAGGAAAATCCAGAATAATGTTTAAATTTCTAAATGTTACATTAGCTCACATTAATATCACTCATCTGAAATCTTCATCATCATCAAATTCCTGATATATGCCCTCAGGGGGTGTACAGGATATGATAGCGCTACATGAAAAATTTACATAATTACTAACTTCCTATCTATAATTTTCCTCCAAATCAGTGTTTTAAATGTCAAGACTCCAATATTATTAGGTCTTATATTTCTGTCTTCTAAGGCATTTTTTACTGTATCAATCCACCTATATCTTGGTCTTCTTCCTCTGGGTCGTTTTCCTACCAACCTGGCAGAGAACACTTGTTTTGCTAATCTTTCCTCTCCCATTCTGCTTAAGTGACCATACCACCAGAGATTAGCTCTGGCGGAATGGTCACTTTCTGGATTTCTGGATGCTGATAATATCAAGTTCTTTCCTAATATCCTCATTTTTAATATGATATTGCCATTGATGCCATCTGTTCATGCCCCTAATCTTTCTCAGGACTCTCATATCTGCAGTCTCTAGTCTTTGGTCAAGTGTTTTACTTCTAACCCAGCTGTCAGATCCATAAGTTAAAATTGGTTAACACTGTCTTGTATACAGCTAATTTCTCTCTTATTCCATATAAATTTATTCAGTTGACTTCCTACCATACCAGCTTTGTTGATTCTGTTTTCTATTTCCATATTTAACTTACCATCTTCATTAAAAATCGCAAAAAAAACTTCACTAAGTAGATGAAATGTTTTACTTGTTCTATAAGTTTTCCATTCACAATGCAGTTGATATTTTCAATGTTTCTGCCTATTTTCATTGTCTTTGTAATGCTGACCGTCATACCATATCTATTACAACAGTTATTCAATTTAGTTAGGGAATCTTGCAGCCTTGTAGCAGATTTATTTAGAAGTATAACATCATCTGCATAAAACAATGAGGTGAGATTAACACCTTCACATAATAAACTAAATATGTGCAACTGTTTCATTAAAATCAAAAATGACCTGAAAACTTTAGTCAGTCAACTTGGTCACCTCCAATTACACACACACAGGAAGAGAAAACAAGCAATTAATATTAGTCTGCATTTGTCAGCTTGAGAGAAGAGGAAAAGTGATAGACACAGCTGGTGTCAACGTTGGCTTCCTGGCTGGACAGATCAGTAATATACAGTTGACATAAATTGATACTGCTCTCTTAAAGCTGTAAATTCCATAACCTGAACTACAAGTTATAAAATTTGTTTGGATAGCAACTCATTCTGTGTTTGGTAAAAAAAATTCTAAATTTTTGACCTAATTTTTTTAAATTGAATTGTAAAACCAAAATTTTTATTGCCTACATGTACTTACAGCAGTTCATTATTAAGTTTTCAGGTACACAACATTAATTTAAGTTAATGTAACCTTTCAATCAAACATTAATTCTAGATTTTTATAATTTTTGTTCATATAGTTATTTCTCATGTTTCCTGTCATTGTCTGCATTTATACTTTTCATGTTATCATTTGTGTGCTTTATGTATGATTTCTTCCAATTCTTTGTTCTGCTCTCATTTCCAATGGTAATTTCCTGTCATTTCCTTTTTTTCTGTTTCCCATGATTTTCCATTGTTATATTTACCATTTCCTTTGTCTCCTGATTGTGATGTCATATGCTAGGAATTTCAATTCACCACAGTCATGGCTTTCAACTCGTTTGTAATGGTAACATTAAAATAGCAATGGTGTTATGGGACTTAGGCCAGGACTTCTCCATCATTCATTATAACACATAATTTCATTATTGTGATACTTGCTGTATTTATACTCTAAAATACATCCAGTACAAGCTTGTAGGATTCCTTAACTAAATTGAGTAACAAATTTGGTATGAAAATATGAAACATTTCAGATATTTAGGCACCATTTTCAGTGAAGATGGCAAATTAAACATAGACAATGGAATAAGTAAAGCTGGTATGACAGGGAGTCTGGCACACAGATGTACATAAAATGATATTCAAATCTATTTTAACTTAGGGACCTGAGAGATACAATATAAGCAAAATAATTGATCAAAGCCTAGACTGCTGATATGAGAGTTCTGAGAAAAATTAGGGGAGTGAACAAATAGCACCAATAGCATTATAAACATTAAGATATCAGGAAGGAACTTGACATTGAGCATTCAGGAATATGTGAGCAGAGCTAATCCCAGATGGTATGGTCTCTTAAACAGAATGGAAAAGGTTAGCAAAATAGATGTTGCATGTGTCAGGATGGAAATAAAAGGACCCAGAGAGAGAGAGAGAGAGACCAATATCTAGGTTGATTGATGCAGTTAGAAATGTCTTTGAAGACTGAAATATAAGACTGGACTCCAATGTATGGCAATAGTTAAGTCCTGATAGACAACAAACTAATTTGGAGAAAAATTGCCAACAGGAAGATAGTATATTGGTTAGACAGATTGGAGACTGGCTCTCTGAATGATTTAGGAGTATGTTCCCCCCCCCCCCCAGGGTTCTGTTCTTAGGCCTCTGCTGTTTAACTTATTTGTAAATGATATATCATGTCATTTATGCAGCACTGCTGATACTGATTTCCTTCAGGAAGATTTGAATAGACTTTTGGCTTGAACAGAGCAGTGGAGTTGCAGTTTTAATATTAATAAGTGCAAGGTGTAGCATTTTGGAGTGCAGAATTATAAGGCCATGTATTATACTGATAGTGCCATAAAGCAGGAAATGGATGTGATTCAAGAGTTGGGAGTCATGGTTCACAGTACACTGAAATTTAGAGGGCATATTGCAACTGTTGCAAATAATGCACATCATAGTGCTACTATGATAAGAAATACAATATGTAGGGATAAGAAGGTGGTTGTGCCACTGTATACAGCTATGGTCAGACCACACTTGGACTATTGTACTCATATTTTGTCACCCCCCCCTTTTCATTATGATGTGGAAGCATTAAAGAGGGTCCAGAGACAAGTGATTAAGACAATATAAGGACTCTGGAATGTTGGCTATGGAGAGAGAGAGAGAGAGAGAGAGAGATTGAAGGAATGTGGATTGCAATTTGGTGAATAGGGGGGAAAAATGTTAGTGAAGGGATTTTTTTTTTTTTGGATTAATCCAGAGGGGATTATCAAATGGGTAAAAGGCGAAAGGGAAAGAGCTGGAAGTTATGTAAGAGCGTGGTGCAGAGTGTGAGAGGTAGATTTTTTTACATGGAGAATTGTGGGTGAATGGAACATAAGTACCGGAATATGTTGTTAATGTAGGGAGTGTTAAAGATTTTAAGATTCAGTATGATAAATATGTTATTATTTGAATGAACCTCACAAAATGAGTGTACTGACTCCATGGTGGGTGTAATAATAATAAACATTTCATGTAGTACTATCATACCTGTATACAACTTGAGGTTATATGGGAGGGGAGGGGGAATTCTGATAACACCTAGAATAAAAATGATATTCAAGTAACTGATATAACCACAAGAAAGAACATACTAGTAGCAGAGTTATGAAGGTAACTTATGGTCTTATATTCTTATATCTTTGTATGTTCTTTCTTGTGGTTATATGAGTTGCTTTAATATCATATTTGTTCTAGGTGTTTATTAGAACTTTCCAGACTCTCCTCCCCCCGTATATCAAAATATGATGTTTTTACACCTTACTCAATTATCAATACAAGGGTTCACACAGAGAGTTTGTAAAGTAAGCTTTATCTTGAACCTATCATTACTCATTAAGTAATGTTCAGTTTATCTTCCATGTCCCATAACATACAAATTTTTATATTATTATAACTTTTAAAACCTGAAATCACTACAAGCTATAAAATTTGCTAATTTGTTTACTAGTTCACTTTTTTTTTTTTTTCTCTCTTTTTTGTTTTTTGTTTACAAAATTTCAAGAAATGAACTTTCTTCTTGAAAGCTGATTTTAAATCAGCTTTTTCCCCTGTAGGAGCTAATATTGTGTAAACCATATTTTTATACCCAGATAGTAACTTTAATATGCACTGATATATACAGCAACATCACTAAATATTAGATATCTACAAAATATAAAAAAGAAAAAAATATATAACAGAACAAAACAAAATTTACCTGAACAGTTTCGACTAAACTTGCACAAGCAAAAGGTGTCAGTATTGCAAAGGTAAGACTATAAGAATGTTAAAAGGGAGAAAAAAATTATATATAAGTAAAATTAAATTGCTATAAAATTTACTTGTAATATGCAAGGGAATGCAAATAAAAGAAATTTATTAAAATTTCCACCTCCTCAGATTCCCTCATTTTATTTTTAAATTGATTAAATCATATGTACAGTTTAGTCAACTACAGTTCTAAAATAGCAATAAAATAATTTTTTAAAATGAAATTTATCACTTGAAATAAACATGTAAACAAGCTAAGTATGCATTTATAATTGTACAATTTTCTACAAGAACTAGGTGGGAGCAAAACGTGACTTTTGCTCCCACCTCAGTGTTGTCCATGATGGAGAAGGTCATCAATAATCAACTTCATTATCTAGAGAAATGCCAACTAATCAGAGAAATCCTAATAATCATCTAGATCTACACTAGATCTCCTGGCATACATTACACATCTCTGGATGTGCCATAGAAAAGTTCTGAGAAATCTGTGCTGTTGTAGTTGAAATTTTTCAAGGCATTTGATAGTCTGGCATTGAGGGCTTCCCAACAAATTGCCATCTTATGGCCTACCTTCCATCCTTTGTAACTGTATTTTCAGGTTTCATTCTGGACATTCACTATGTGTAATGGTGGAAGATGTTCTGTCTTCATGTTTTCCTGTTAATGCAGGTGTTCACCAGGGCTCTGCTATTTCACCCACACTCTCCCCTTCCATATACAAATGATTTGCTATTACTAACTTCAAACCCTATTCACACGTGTGCTGATAATAGTACTCTCTACTCATCCTACTCATATGATAAACATTACAGTGCTCAGATATTTCAGCTTCAAAATCATCTATGATAAGTATTCTAAACAATGATCTTCACACCATCCTGCAATGTGGCAAAAACATCCTAGTTACCTTCAACACATCCAAAACATGGCTTTGTATGTTTACTTGCAAAACAGAGCTCAACTCTTCTCCAGTTACTTTTGATAATACTCAACAGACAAAACCAGATCTTTCTCTCTTCTTGAACTAAGTTTTACTTCTAGTCTTTCCTGACATAATCACATTACTTCTATAGCATCTTCAGCTTCCAGGAAACAGCATACTTTTCACTCAAGACATTGCTTCGCTCCTACCCAGATGCTTACGTTGTACAAATCTCAAATCTGTCCCACCATGGAATACTACACTCACATTTGGAGTGATGAACTTCAGGTTTCTCTAAAAATTCTCAATGCAGTCCAGAAGAAAGCAATTCAGTTGATTGATGACTCTCATACAGACTATCCTTCAACCTCTGTCTCATAGATGGTCAGTTTCCATACATCCTTTCTTCTACAGATATTTCCATAGTCACTATGAAGCAGTACTAGCATCCATTATTATTATTACATTACACCTCTAGGGAGTCCAAAGACTCATCGAGGGAGGACATCTACTCTACAACTCTTCGTCTCACTACTCCACCAACCTTCATCACCTAACACCAGCACCATCTACCACCAACTACCACTTTCACAGACAATCACAAATATCCATGCCCACGGCGGGATTCGAGCCCGCAGCCTTTTGGCTGGAGAGAGGATACACTAACCACTTGGCCAACCAGGCCAGCAACCAGTTCCTGTATTATGTTCCACAAAATACAGGAAAATGAGCAGCAGCTGTCCAACATCCTTTTGCAGCTGAAATGCAGACTCATCGAAACAATTACTATCAGTTATCTTTTATTCAATCTACCACAGTTTTATGGAATAGCCGTCCCCAAAAAGTATTTCCCAAGGATAATCTCCAGATCTTCAAATAAAAAACACCAACAGATAACTTCGATCTTGACCACTTACCCGCATAGCATTTATTTGCTATAGCCTTGTGGCCTCTCATGTGTGGGAGTGTTAAAAAAATCACTATACTTTATCATCTTCTGTTTGATACTAAATCAAACGTTTTTGCCAAGATTTTTATTTGATGCATTGCAATGTTATGAGCATTTTAGAATATAAAATAAAGCAGGGAATCCTTGAAATATTTTTCAACATAATTTCGAAACTTGTTGGGATATTTATTCAATAAATACAGTTTTTTTTTCCCCATCTCTCAGGAAGTTACCCATGAACAAGAGACACATTACCCATGAACTTATCGACAGACACCAATTTTACATCATCCTTGGTTATTAACTGTTAGCATGACTTCCATCTGTCAGTGAAACAGACAAAGGTCATGCCAATCTATAAGGATATTTATGAGAGATTATTCCATCAACATCTAGGAGAGCAATATGAAAATCAAAATTATAGTCTACTTTTGCCATGAACTACACAAGTGTTATGCAAGTGAAATGATGTAATCCTAAAAGACTATCTTTCCCTTTTTATTAATAGTGATTTTTTTCTTTTTTTTATTTCATAAATTAACCTTTTCGTTGTAGAGAAAGGAGAATCCAGACAAACTCTCATAGCTGACTTATTTTCTTTTATAGTTTAAATTAAAACAGTAACGTGCAAAACTTCAGGCTATGTCAATTCAAGGTTAACCAAAATTGTGCCACAAATTATGTTTTGTTGAAAATCTTCCTCATTAAAATAATGAGGGACATATAATGCTGAACAAGTGATGCTTAAGGGTTAAAGCTGTATAACTGAGAGGAGACCTCCACACAGTCTTTAAAGGAATGCGGAGAACCAACCAGGGCTTCTGACCTAATGTCCAATCCTTACCTTCTCGTGGTGCACCCTGTTGGGATCTACCTGGATAATGAACGAACAAGAATGGGCTGGCAATTTGGGATTCAGCCGACCAAATTGTATTCTTATTGGTTAAACCAAAATAAAAAATGATGGTACAACATGACAAAATTTCATGCAGCTGGGGCGTCGCCCGGTTAAACAAGGCCCCCGTTGTTTTCACCAGGGAACCAGGGCGAACAGCGAAAAGTCAGCTACTGGAACAAATCTGAAAACAAACCCCAACTCAACATCACCAGAGTTAAAGATCGGTACTATCAACGTAAGAAGCCTGAATGGCAAAGAAATGGAGCTAGCTGAGGAATTAGATAAGTAACAGATCGACATAATAGGGGTGACTGAAACAAAAAAGACCAAAACTGGTGAGATCTTTCTGAGTAATAAATACAAAATGTTACATACAGGCAATGACAATCAAGGAAAAGAAGGAGTAGCCATAGTATTCAACACAAAATACAAGGCTCATCTTCTTGAATGACAGTCAGTCTCAAGTAGAGTAATGTGGGCAAATATGAGAATGGGGAACTGGACAATGAGACTTATTTGTGCCTATGGTCCACAGAAGCTGGAGTATTGCTGGAATAAATGTATTAATCTTAAGGGAGATTATGTTGAAAAATAAATATAATTTTGAAATTATGAATTCATTTTTTCATTGTTAGGCCAAGAACTCAGACAACCCTCATAATTGGTGTTATGTGATTTTTGAACAATGGATACAAGTTGCTATATTTCAGGCAATAATGATCAGGAAAAGGAAGGAGGGAGTAGCTATATAATTCAACACTAAAGACAGAATCTTTAATTGCAGGCAGTTTAAAATAGAGAGAGAGAGAGAGATAGATATAAGTACAGAACAGACAATGGAATAAGGAAGGAGTAGAGAAAATTTTCAAGTTATTAGAGAAGATACTTGACAAAGAATAAGTTGGTCATTGCTGGAGATCTAAACAGCAAAGTAGGAAATGAATACCACACATAGAAATTTAGTAAAATTAATAATAAAATTTTTACCAGTTGGATTTCTGTTTAGGACATGGACTAGTCATTACTGTTAAATTTGTGATTTTAGTAAACTTCATAAGAGAATTTACTTGATCACAATTTAACTAGTAGAAACCTTAATAAGAAAATAGAGCTTGCATCTAAGTATAAAATGAAACAAATATTGAAAAGGAATAATTGTTAACTCGTATAAGAACATTGATTGTATAATAAGTAGAAAAATTAGATAATTAATTTACAGTATTTAATTATAAGGATTTTGCATGTAAAAGGCTTGCTTGTTATACACTTGAAAAACAAGAGATTGTAAGTTATGCTAATTCTTAGAAAAAATAGGTGAGCTGATAGAGTTTGATAAAGCTGACTCATAGGGTTACCTAGAACCGAAGTAAAGTCCAAAGTCACTGTTCCTGATTTAGACAATGCCGCGGGTCAGTCGCATGCACACGGCCCACCAAAGATGGAAAGTTCAGCAGGGAGATGCCACCCTAACAGGTTACGAGAAATGTATCCCAATGTCAGGGGGGAAGAAAATTAATTGCAGAATGTGCCAGTAGGGTCATAATATAAAAGGATTAGGAACTCCCCACACACACAAGGTCTTTTGTCAGTTTTCGTTTGAAGGTTAACTTATGCAGTTTCCTGAGTTACGGTCAGGAGTCCCCCCCATCCGCCACGACATGGAATATTTGTAAGTGGGATTTAGGTCCCGTTTTCCTACCATCAAGAACAAAGGCCACCACATGGTCGAGAAGAAAGGTATTTACCGCATACTAAGCCAACCCTGGTCTAAAGGAAGGAGACTATCAGTGGAAATTGTGGATATCCTCATGACAAATGTGATGACTGCAGAACAGCAGATAGATTGTGTTTCCTTAGAAGAAGCCTGATATGCTGCAACTGAGATGGCCCTCATGATCCGAAGTACCCCAAATATATCCCACTACAGAAGGAGTTTTTCTTTGGGAATCGCAGACAAGTAACGTCTAGTAGAAGAGCTTCATTAAACGGTATTGTGAAAGATTTCATGTTATTTCTGTTAATTTAATATGGCTGTAATTGTAATTTGTATTACTAAGCAATTGAAGGACCTGAATGAAAGTTGAACTAGGACTTTAGCTCACTTAATAGTATAGAGAAAGAGGGAACTAGTTTATTAGTGTTACTGAATGAGCGATAGTGTGTGTAGATACTAGTATATGTAATTTACACTTAACTGAGAAAGGTCAAAGAAATCGAATATGGCGTTCATTGTAGCAACGTAATTGCTAAGCCCACATAACTCTTGTGAATTAATGTGTGTAATACAGTTGTATCTAATTGAATTATTGTATCACATTATTGTGCTTAAGCGGTTGAAAGACTTAAGCCAACTTAATCATTGACGGGAAAGCCCCTTTATCTTGTGTGTGTAGAGTCCTTTATGGAGGCATAACAGTTTATCCCAAGTGCTAGTGTGAAATTTTCATTTTTGTATTTTGTTAGTCTTATTAAATTTGTATCATCTTAGTAGTGAATTGTAGTTTTTAGAATTTAATGTATTGTATTTATGAGTTTAATAAACTTTTGCTCATCAAATATTCAGTTGTCTGAGATTGCTATTCAATGCACCGCTTGTTATAATGTACGAACCTAGGCGCCGGGGGGTGGGAGAGAAAGTTAAGTTATGAGATCAAGGTTATGACTGCATGATTATTTCACTTCTAGACTTATTTAGGAATTTGCTTCTTGTTTTAAATTTCTTTATAAACTAAATGTCCTAAATGGCACAGCTTTAAAAAAATAAATGTTTTAGGATACTAAGAGGAGCAAGAGCTTAGATTTCTAGTATGGAAGGACGATATGTGGAGAAAAGGGATAAGATATATAAAGGAAAGGAAAGTATAAGGGAAATATATAATTAAACAAGAATGGGACACAACATTACTACCACTATATTCCAAAGTAAGGTTGTGCACACAGAAATTAACATGGGGGGGAAGACACAAGAAATAAGATAACTCTCATTAAAACTATCTTATTATTGCTGATAGTGATATCTTCATGCTGGTTCAGGACATGTTCAGGAACTACATACAAGATTTGAAATTGGAATTAACACTAAAGTGGTATCTCGCTAATCCGAACTAATAAAAAACTGTGCTCATTCGGATTAGCGAATTCCCCCCCCCCCAAGAGACAACAACAACAACTAGCGTTTAAGACAAAAATAATCAGATTCTAATGGTACATCAATTAAATTCTGTAAATAAATGAAGTAACTGATAGAAAAAAAGCTGCTGTCTATAATGTAAAACTTAAAAAATAACAGAACACAAGTTTACTTTAGTAAAAAATTTAGTTTGTATGTATTGTTGAGGATTCTGATTTAATAAAATTGCGTAGTTCAGTACATAACTTAATTTGCATAAAAAATATCACTTTCTTGTACACAACACAAAAAAATAACAAAAAAAGGTTTTTTTTTTTTTTTTATGTTATTTTAACACAAAATAAATGCTCGAATACTTCTTATCGGAGCTGCATTAGCAATAAAATTTTGTAGAATGGCGTGTCATTCTACTTAGCCCATTCTATACACATATTAAAACTCAACTGCCTCTTCATGTTTTACTTTTTATTCTTCGAGTTCTTTATCGTCATCATCGTCTTCTAATTCATTCTGTAGCGTCATATTTATAATTTCGGCATCTGATTTGATTTCGAATTCACTTTCGGTTCTACCTGTAATCCATTAAGTAACATCTGTTTGTGAAATTTCAACATCTGGATTTATATTTTTAACTAAATTATGCATGTTTTTAATTTCCTCTTTTTGTTTATCACCATACTTATACTGTACTGTAATAATAATAAAATAAATAATAATAGTTAAAATAATAATTAGTAAATAAAAATAATAGTACACAAAATAATAATACGTAATAAATAAAACTTTTTTTTCCCTTTCAAACCACAGTTCGGATTACTGGAGGGTTTGGACTAAAGAGGTTCGGATTAGCAAGATACCACTGTATTTAGTTTTGAGAAAAAGAAAATTGAATATAATACTGAAAAGAAAAGCAGGAAAGAAAATTTTATGTTACAAATCAACGTCGAGCAGCTTTCAGAAATAAACTGTATAGTCAAATATAAATATTTAAAAAAATAATAATGAAGACTTAAATATAAAGAGCCAATAGGCTTCATTTCGGCGATATAAACATTATTTAAATTAAGGGGATATAAAATCCCACATTGTTTTAAAACCGAATTAGAAACTCAAAGATTGGAATCAGAGAGTTTCATGCCGAATATAGTAAACTATAAAAATATCGGCGATTACTAGCATGAGCTAATGCAAGTAGTTCTAGTACGTAGTACAATACCGGGCAACTCGCAGCAAAGGTGGTAAAGTTCTGATCACTATTCTTGGTATTTTCCATAATGTAAAAACACATTTCCTAGGAAATGTATGCTGTTATTACATTATGGCAGGAGGTCACTACCCAGACCGGTTTCAGCCTTTTTTGAAGCTTCATCAAGTGAGTAGCTAGACCAAATTAATACCAAAGGGTATAGCAAAAAGAACTTATATACTCTGCTATAGGAGTTGTCAAACAGGTGCACTCATTAAGTTACTTAAATATAAAGAGCCAATAGGCTTCCTTTCGGAAATATAAACATTATTTAAATTAAGGGGATATAAAATCCCACATTGTTTTAAAACCGAATAAGAAACTCAAAGATTGGAATCAGAGAGTTTCATGCCAAATATAGTAAACAATAAAAATATCGGCGATTACTAGCGTGAGCTAATGCAAGTAGTCCTAGTACGTAGTACAATACCAGACAACTCGCAGCAAAGGTGGTAAAGTTCTGATCGCTATTCTTGGTATTTTCCATAAGGTAAAAACACATTGTATGCTGTATGCTGTTATTACATTATTTATCAGGAAGTTAAAGAGACAGTCATGGAAAAGAAGAATTCATATCAAAAGTTCCTAGTAAATGAGTCAACATGTGCTCTGCAAGAATGCAGAGAAAAGTTAAAAAGAAAGGCAATATGTAAAAGTAGCTAAATAAAAGTTGCGAGAAGACTGGCAGGAATATCGAAGACAAATATCAGGAAGGTGGAAAAATGTTCTGGAGGTATTTGGCATGAAACTCTCCGATTCCAATCTTTGAGTTTCTTATTCGGTTTTAAAACAATGTGGGATTTTATATTCCCTTAATTTAAATAATAATGAAGAGTTTGTAAATAAGAACCAAACACTGTAGACAATAGCAGACTCAGAAGAAATCATTGACAGATTCAGCAAGGGAGGTATGTGATGAAGTTGTTTGCAAGGGCAGAAAAATTAGAACTCCATGGTGGACTCAGGAAGTTAAAGAGACAGTCATGGAAAAGAAGAATTCATATCTAAAGTGAGTCAATATGTGCTCTGCAAGAATGCAGAGAAAAGTTAAAAAGAAAGGCAATGTGTAAACGTAGCTAAATAAAAGTTGCGAGAAGACTGGCAGGAATATAGAAGACAAATATCAGGAAGGTGGGAAAATGTTGTGGAGGTTAGTGAAAAAGCTTAGAAATGGAGAAAAGATACTGTAAAAGGAATCGGAGATAATAAAGGGGGAACATAAAATTGAAGATATCCTAGATGTTAGGAGTAATTACTATTAAAGATTGCTAAATGAAACAAGTAATAGAACAATTGTATAAAATATTCAAAAATGAAATCAGGAGTACACACACACATACTCTACCAATAATTGTCCGAACACCCCTGTTATTTGAAGTTATGGAACATTTCAGGTTTATTAATAACATAAAAACGGGTTTACAGATAGTAAGAAGCAGTATTCATCGTAGCAGTTGAATACAGGTGGTATGGCAACACAATGTGAATTAAGTGACTTCAAGAAAGGTGTCATCGTGGACTGTCACATTGGTGGCATGTCTGCACATGCCATTGCTGCTCAACAGGAGCATCTAAAATCAATAGTTGGTGATGTGATTGACAAATGGAGACATTCTGGCATCACTAGTGCAGGAAAACACCCAGGGCAAGCACCGAAAATGACTGACAGGCAGAGGCGTAGTGAGGCTATGGCCAATGTGGCCCCAGCCATAGGTGCTAATTTTACATAGGCACAAAAATTGAGATTTTTAAAAGTTTTTTTTTTTTTAGAATGGTGCAATTTTCTTTCCTGGCCACAGATGCCAAAATTCCTCACGACGTCTCTGCTGACAGGGACAGGAGGGTCTTAAAATGGGTGGCATGCAAAAACTGGCTACAATCGGCACAGACCATCCATGATGAGTTTCAGAATCAGTAACGATGTGGTGAGCACTAATACTATACAAAAATAACTTCATTTACTGGGAAAAGCACCAACACACAAGTCGAACATCCCAATGAACAAGGCAGCTCATCTGGCTTGGTGCAAATAGTGTGTGAAATGAACAATTGTCCAGTGGAAAATGGTACTCTGGAGCGATGAATCAAGGTTCACCTGTTTCTAGTCTGATGTCTGGAGAATGCTTGTTACCACAGTGAGTTGTAGCTAAAGTTTGGTGTGTCGGGGGGAGAGTAATGGTGTGGGGTGCATTCAGCTGGTTTAGGGTACGACCACTGGTTGTTGTCCATGGTTCCATGAAGGCAGCTCAGTACCTTGATATTCTGGATAATCAGGTGCTGCCTACACTGGAGTTATTATGGAACAGACCCATGTTACTATCAAGATGACAATGCCCCATGCCACAAAGCTGCAGCTGTTATGGAATGGTATGAAGAGATGGGTGTTAAATGACTGCATTGGCCTGCACAGAGTCCTGACCTCAACCCCATCTGTTGATAGTGTTTAGGTCATTGCTGAACTCAGGACTGCTTTGATGGAGGAATGAAGACAAATTCCATCTGATGTCTTCCACCAATGTGCAGCAGACATCAGATGGAATTTGTCTTCATTCCTCCATCAAAGCAGTCCCAATATTAGGGTCCACCTTCTGGTATCAGTGGTAAATTGCTAAGTGTCCAGACAATTATTGGTAGATTGGTAGATAGTGTGTTTATATATGTATATCTGAAATGTGGAAAAGCAGCTTGAGTAGATAATATTTAATCAGAAATGTGCAAATATGTGGGGGGGGGGACATAAACCTTTTTGGTGGCTGCACTGCATAATTCAGAAGCCTTAGTCTGAGGGGGTCAAATTCCAGATGACAGGAGTACAGCAATCATAGTACTCATCTATATAGAAAATAAAATAAAACTGAGTCAAAGTAATAGAGAACTTTCCCCCACTGAAAGTGCCAAGTAAGATTTATGCATGCATACTTGAGAAAATGTGAAGTAAAATTGTGGAAGGGAAATGCAAAGTGGGTTCAGGCCAAATTTGAGGGTTGTCAGAATCAGATTTTCACTTTAAGACAAACTGAGAAATCATGGAATAAAACAAGAATCTACCAATAATCTATCAAGCTATCATACTTCATTTCTGCATAAACAGTAATCCAAGTATGCCTTTTTGCTCTTGAATTTTGGCTCACAACTGCACTCCCCCCCCCCCCCCCCCACACACAAACTTTTTCTTCTTAAAAGAAGTTATATCACATCTAGTTTTTGCTGACTTTCGGTGATCCTGTGACAATAGGTTCTACATCTCACTCACTGTCTTCTCTCTCCTTTTTTTTTTCATTAATTTCGTCAATGCTTCCAGGGTTTTCTGCCTTCATGTTCTCTAAAGTGATCTTGTCAGTTCTTGCTAATAAGAATCCATGGTTTTTTTTAAGTCTCCTCAAACCTACATGGAGTCAGAAGACTCGCACTCCACAAGCAAAACATCTAGTCCTCACAACCTTAGTAACAACAGTGTTAGACCTCCAGGGAAGGTCCTTAATTTTCTCCACTCCTCCTACTAATCATGTATTGCAAAATTTCTTCTCTATCAATCTTATAGAACCCCCTTCAGTAACTTATTAGTTTCTATCATGTCCTCTCTTTTCTGCCTATCAGCTGAACTTCAAAACTCACACAACTTCAACTTGTCCTCATAGGGAGCATTCCAGTATACAATACAGGGTTCAACCCAGTTAAGTTACGGATCTGAGAGTTGGGTTATAAATAAAGCACTTGACTAGAGCCCACAGATACGAATTCTGAAAAAAAATCAGGGATGCTAACAGATGGCATCAATATTAAAAATGATGTCAGAAATGAACTTGACATTGTTGGCATTCAAGAATATGTGAGCAGTGTTAATCTAAGATGGTATGGCTACTTAAACAGAAATGGGGGGGGGGGAATGTTAGCAAAGCAGGAAAGAGACCCAGAAGAAAAAGACCATGAAACAGGCAGACTGATTCAGTAAGAAGAACCTTAGAATAATGCAATGTCAAATATAACAATATTATTATTATTACATGACACCTCCAGAGAGTCCAAAGACTCATCAAGAGAGGGCACCTGCTCTACAACTCTCTCTCCACCACTCAAATCACCAACTACAATGAACCACAACTACAATAATCATCTACACCAATGCCATCTACTGCCCATCACTACCACTAGCATTTTCACAGACAATCACAAATATCCATGCACATGGTGGGATTCAAACCCACAGCTTTTTGGCTGGAGAGCGGAATACACTAACCATTTGCCAAGCAGGCCAGCATATTAGAGTGCTAACAAGTAACAGGCTAATTTAGAAGAAAGCTATTGATAGGAGATTAATAAAAATGTAAATTTAATCATGTAGTGCTGTTGTCTGAACACCCCTTGAGGGTACATCAAGAAGTTTGATGACAATGATGAAATTTAATTTTTTTATATTAGATATACCAAATTATTTTTTAAATGTTAACACATTCACCTTCATATTTGTGGATAGGTGTCCTAACTTATTCCACATTTTCTCAGTATACTTACTTAGAGAAACTTGTAGGGATATGAGCAAAATTATAGAAATACAGCCAGCCTGGCTGACTGATTGGTTAGTATGCCCACTCTCCAGCCAAGAGGCTATGGGCCATGGGCACTGATGTTTGTGATTGTCCTACTAACTCTGTGTGGAAAGGACATCTTTAACCCTAACCTTACCACTGAAGCAGAAGGCTTCTCTCAAAACTCTGAGGTATGGGAGTGACCATACAGCAACCAGTGATGTATGTGAATAACTGACAGAAACACAGCAACAGCCAACTATATTTTCAACATAATCCTGCCTCTAATATGACAGACACCTCAAGTGGCTAACCATGTTTAAACTTGAAAGCAAAGCCCTGTTTGTTTTTCTTTTTTTTTTCGTGGACATCATTTCTTCCCCATTCATATACTATCACAACCCACTATGGGTTCAACAACACAAAAACAGTTTCAAAGAGGGCAGATAACTTTGTAAGAATTAAAATATTAAATTAATGCAGTTAAGCTATGAGTAATTGCAGTTTGATTATTATGTACTAATAACAATAGCAAGTCCCACTCAGCTGTTAACATGTCAGTCATATTTCATTATAAATTCGATCTTCACATAAAGTTCTCCAACCACTGCATTAATCATTAATCTAATTAAATCCCTTATCAACTTTAAAAATCCCCCCCCTTTCCAAAGCTATGCAAAACAAAACTTTGAAATTATTCTCATAATTTGCATTCTGAGTCCTGAAAGTGATTAAGTTACCATGGTCCTTCTTATTGCAGCAGCAATGCACTGCATAGTCTTTACAACCCTAGCACAATGTATCTTCTCCTCATCCTTATAGACTATCAATACTTGCCTCCTAAACACAACTTCACCAACACAGTATATTTAAATACATTTTTTGCAATTGAAAGTTATTTTGCACTGCCAGATTTGACAGCTCAGTCAATACTATCTCTATTTTGCAACCAAACAGCTATCAGTTAGCTGTTTAGTTGCAAAACAGCTAACTGATTAAACTGATTTAATCAGTTTAAATTCTACTGTCATCGCATGGAAGAATGTCCTTACGTACTAAAAGCAAATGATGTAAAGATATAGACAATTTGCTTAGACCCTATTTGTCTAAGTTACCAACAAGCTTAATTAAATTAGGCTTGTTAAAGACACATCTTGTTCATCATCCCTCATATCTCTCCAACTTTCTGCTGCCAGCAGACAACTGAATATCCAACCCCACAACTGCATTATACTGATAATAGGGTTAGGAAAAAAGCATATCTTATTTCATGTTGCAGCAAAAAATAAAATAATAATAATAAATGAAATAAAATAACAATAATAATAAAGATGTTACAACTGGATAGACAGAGTTCTAGCAACATATACTAAAATATCCCAAGAGCTGTGTTGGATTCAGAATAAAGAGAAATTAAAATTATTAATACTCCCTTCAGAATCCAACATAATCCACCATATCAAAGGCTACATTTGTAGATATTATTTAATGTAAATCTCTTATTATAAACTATTATTCATATAATTACCTTTGAGTTTTTTTTATTTAATTATTTAATTTAGGATATGTATTAATAATGGAAAGGACTCTGTATAAAAATAACGTTCAGATTATTTTATTTATTCCTATATTAATAGAAGAAGAATTTGTGTTCATCATATTTAATTATATATTATTTGAATTGAAAAACATCCTTTTATTTAATTTCTGTATGTAAAGGTATAATGTTATGTAATGCTTATGCACTGCTCTAATTGTTGTCATGGAGACGGAGTCAAAAATAGAAAGCATGAGCGTAGTAGTGAGTGAATTATGGATGTGAGATGGAATTGATATGAGCTAGACAGTGAGAACAAGTTTTGGCAGGAAAATGGAGTGAAAATATATAAACGGAAAGCAAGAGTAAACAAAAGAGTGGGTCAGCAGTTGGTCGGCAGAGTCAGCACTACAACTAGGGAACCAGGGACTGAGTACAATTGGAGCACTCAGTACAGTAACGGCACTGAAAACAGTACAATAGAGATGAGGAAATAATTTATTAGCAGCACGGAGTTAACTAAGTGGCTGTAGTACAAAGAATTAAGTGCTGTAATCAGATTACGAAGGATTGAAATGTAAATTGGTACTCAGAATATTGATATGGAATTCTGAAGTTAATGTTGTATTTCCAGAGCTTTCAAGAAAGATAAATGAAAGCTGATTCTATTGTTATATGAGGAATAAGTGAATTTTCTAGTGCAAGTGTGTCTGCATTTGTGATGTGCTGAAGTTAAAGATTAAATTAATTTAAAGAAGATTACTTTTGAAATGTGTAGCTCCAGTGTGATAATTATCTAAAGTTTTAAGTGTGCCTCAGTGAATAATTTGTGCAAAGATTTATTCCAGTAAGAACAGTTGTACTTTATAGCATTTTAGAGTGAAGTTATAAGAATTATCTTCTTCTGTTAAATCCTAACATTAACTGTGATGTCATCATCATCATCATCAAATTCCTGCCATGTACCCTCAAGGGGTGTACAGGATATGACAGTACTACATGAAAAAATTACATCATTACTAACTTCCTATCTACAATTTTCCTCCAAATCAGTCTGTTACTTGTCAAGACTCCAACATTATCAGATCTTATATTTCTATCATCTAAGGCACTTTGTACCGTATCAATCCACCTAACTGTGATGTTTATGCTGAAATTAGCCAAAGCTAGAAGATCAACATGTTCATTGTCAATCACACGATATCGCGTGATGCGAGTTCTCACCGAGTGGACGATCACGCGTTATCGCGTGGACTTTGCTATCAAGTAAAAAAAATTTGGCCACCACATGAAATTCCAATTTTCAGCTTGGCAATGAACATATTAATAGTCTTCCCCCCTTAAAGTGATAGCTATCTCTTGACTGAACTATGTGATTTCTGACTAAGGGATAGATAAAGAATACTATTGTAAAAATATTTGCTGTGAATTTCAGTGGTAAAGAACTTTAGAACTATCTTTGCTTATTAGATTTTGAAGCTCAGTGTTTAATATAAAGAGTTGAGTGATTGTTATGAGTAGTAGAACAGAGTTAATTTTGCATTATCTTGTATTCAAAGTATGCTTATTTATATATTATATAACCTTGCATTAAATATTTTGTTTTATTGATTTCAATTTAAATGTTAGCCTGATTCTTTTCCACTGCACCATTCATAAAATTATCGGACCTAGCGGGAACCTCAAATGTTAATGTAAAATTCGGCCTATATATAAACATTAGACTGCTAAAGTTAATTAATATTTGATTATGCTATTTTGCATAGACTAATCTGAATATAGGGTGGTGCAGTATAATAGAAATTTCCCTATATTTGAATTAGTAATCAACATACAATTAATTAACCTTAATAAGAACAACGTTAAACCAAGATGGTGGATCAAAAGACAGGAAGGACGATCCAACAGCTGCTTGTATGAAATATCACAACACCCATTATACAGTAAAAATACAGTAAAAAAGATTAAAGAAGTAAACATAAACACAGAAAGAGAGCATTCTGTTGTCTGTTGTTAACAACAACAAAAAAAGCAAAACCCATAAGAAAAATTCAATATTCATATCAGTAACACAATGTATATTAAGTTGCTAATTTAATATTCTTCTATTCTGAAATAATTTAAAGTAATACAGACTTTTATCCTCATTAATAGGTTTCTATCTTTTCCTAGGTTTATGAAGATCAGCAACAGCCTCCTGAGGAAAAGCAGCTAAGTGAATCCAGAAAACATAATGTAAGTGTAAAAGTGTGGAAAGGATTGTATAGATAACGATGAATGTGTAAAAGATGCTAAATACAAAGAAAGAAACAATATACAGTCATTAATCTTTTTCCTAATTCTCTAAAATGAAGACCATCCTGTTGAGGAAAAGCCAGGTGTATATACAAAATATAATAAGTGTAGTGTTGGATAGATCATATAAGCAGTCTATGCAAAATGTCAGGGTGAACATGCAAATGATGTTTAATACAAAGAAAGAATAAATCAATAAATCTGGGTGATTATATCCTATGAATGAAAAGCACAACTACAATCAGAATACCACAATGACGTCATATTTTCTTTTCCAACTTAGAGGAGGGGCGGGGGGGGGGGATTTGATAATCACAACATTAGGAAATAAAATTCATCTATAACATATAGGCTTCCACAAATCTTCATATCACCAGGATAGGATTCAAACTCTTCCAAGCCTGCTGACTGCCAATGAAGATACTATTCACAAAGGCCACATAGTTAATAAGATCATAAAACATTTTCAGAGCTTATAATATCCTGAGAAAGTGATACAAGATCCATAAAAAATAGGTGTGGACATACTGTAGTATCCAATGGAACATGCCTATGGAAAACCTCTTGAGGTACCTAATTTAGTGCATGCTATAAATATTTTATCCCTTCTTTCTCTGCTCAAGGTGATGACAGGAGTCATCATGCAGATTTCTACCAATCCGAAATGAGCTTCCTCAAAGTTGCATGCCATCAAAGATAAACAGTGTTCACATACAATTTTTTCCCCCTTTTTATAATTGTTAATTTGATTACTTTTTATTTGAAGGGCTATAGTATGTACTCTGTCTTAATTTTAGTTTGGTATAATCTAATAGAACCAGACCTTTCAGAACCACACAGTATTCTATTTCTTTAGGTGCCAGTTGAACTACTTGAAATTTTAGGATTCACATGGAGGCTACACATACTAATTTCCTTGTAAACGGGAAATCCATGCAAAAACTTTGGTGATGGTTTTAGGTTTGATGACACAAAAATGTATAGCATACAAAAGAAAAACTGGCTTTTATTTGTAAGCCAGGTGGCGTGGTCTCCAGTTACAGGTCTTCCAGTAACTGAAAGCTTGATGGTTCAAAAAAAAAGTTCCATGTTTTGTCTCTAGATCGGGGTTTCCAAATTACGTAAAGAAAAAAAAAAAAAATAAATAAATAAATAAAAAATAAAAAAAAATATATATATATATATATATATATATATAAACAGCATGTATCCAATGACTTTTGAAATTTTGTGTCTGTTAATATATATTTTTAGGAAATCAGCAACTGATAACACAAAAGCATCATGCTCATACATTCAGATCCATTTAATGCAAGAAAAAAAAATTAAATTGTAACTGCCATTCAATAAATCTGCACAAGAATAATACATATATTCACAGATAAAGCAGTTGATTTAACTTTGGTTGAAATTTCCTGAAAGCAGAGAGATTAAAAATTCAATAAGTTTTTTAGGAAATTTTTTCATATTTTGATATATATTCTCTAAGTTTAATGAAGTCACTACACTTAAGTAATAATTACAAGAGGTAATTTGTAATTTCTTACCTTTTCAAAGCTACATGCTGTGCAAATTGTTTTACAGAACTATTTAAAGATACTTCTCTGAAATGTTAAAAATAATTATCATTATCAAAACAAAAATCAATTACAGTGCATTAATAAGTTAATGTAATTATAAAAAAACTGAAAACATTATAAATTTGGTTTTTTGAATTACTATAAAAACAATAAAAAAACCTCAGCTAGTTAAAATAACTAAATCTTTAGTTAATTATAAAGAGCCAATAGGCTTCACTTCGGCAATGTAACATTATGTGAGTAGGTAGACCAAAATCAATACCAAGGGTATAGCGAAAAGAACTTCCCACCATAATGTATAACATCATACATCTCCTAGGACATGTGTTTTACATTATGGGAAATACTAAGAATAGTGATCAGAGTTTTACACACTTTTGCTACGAGTTGCCCTAGTTTGTGCTACGTGCTTTGGATTACGCTAGTATTCGCTGATACTTTCACAGTTTACTCTATTCGGCATGAAACCCTTTGATTCTGATCTTTGAGTTTCTTATTCAGTTTTGAAACAATGTGGGATTTAATATCCCCTTAATTTAAATAATGTTACATCACCGAAGTGAAGCCTATTGGCTCTTTATATTTAAGTAATTTAATGGGTGCACCTTTTTGACAACTCATATAGCAAAGTATATAAAGTCTTTTCACCTATACCCTTGGTATTAATTTTGGTCTACCTAATCACTGATGAGACCTCAATAAAGGTCGAAACAGGTCTGGGTAGTGACCTCCCACCATAATGTATAACATCATACATCTCCTAGGAGATGTGTTTTACATTATGGGAAATACTAAGAATAGTGATCAAAGCTTTACACACCCTTGCTACGAGTTGCCCTAGTTTGTACTACCTGCTTTGGCTTATGCTAGTATTCGCCGATACTTTTATAGATTACTATATTCGGCATGAAACCCTTTGATTCCAATCTTTGAGTTTCTTATTCGGTTTTGAAACAATGTGGGATTTAATATCCCCTTAATTTAAATAAATCTTTAGTGACTGATCTGTGCTGGAACATAAAAATTCTTTTGAGTTTTTGGAATTGGTTAGCTCAACTTGAACAAATGTTATACACATAAGTAAGACTGGGGGTCTTACTTATGTGTATAACCTCAGGTGAACTGCAAAACGCAGTTCACCTGAGGCTATCTTGTATGGTCAACAGGACAAAATATGTACTTTGTTGCTGCTATAATCCAGGGGTATAAGGGAGAATGTGAATGACATACACTGGCAATTAACATGAGTGCAGGTTGAGTAATTATTATGAGGACAGATTGGGATGAAGAATGGTCACAGGGAAAGAAGGGAATTGAATCTATACAGCTGCTGAGAGATAATTACCTGAGGCAGCATGAAATGGAGGCGACATGCATGAAGTTTGAGAGTGCTGGATCTGAACATAGCAGAGAATTTAACAGTATCCAATTTAGCTATGCTGCCTCTGATTGGATAAACTGACTTAGCCAGGGAAACTGCCAGATTTGCAGAACTTTCTTTTAAGACGGAATATATGTGAAATTACAAAGCAAGTGATCATGACAACCTGAGGAGTCAGTTTTCAGCAGTGCAACGACAAAAGAATTTGGAGAGGAGTGGTGGTGATGAATGGGAGGTGGTCAAGGGGTGTTTGAAGAAAGCACTATCAGACTGTACACCCAGTCAGAAAGATAATCGGGTATGAAGTAGATGGATGAATAGCATCATTAGGCAGGAATTGCAAACAAAGAAAGTTTTAGAGAGAATATAAAGAAAATGGTGATCAGCATTCCCATGAGCAGTACAAGGCACAGGCAAGAAGGGTAATCTCTGGCATGGTCAGATCTGCCAAACTGCACGTGTTCTGTTCTTCTAACAGGAGGAAGAGCAGCATCTGTTGTGGAGAAATGAAACTGTAATCAGAGCATGGAAAAGTAGGGAAATCCAGTGGTTATCCCAACTGGTACAGTTCTAGTGCTAAAGGACATGAGGCTCAGATTGGCTAGGATGACCAAATCCTGTAAAGATCCCATCTACAGGATCTGTTCTGACTCAAGGTTTCCTTGCATTACCTTGCAGTACAGTTAAGACAGGTCAATGAAATGTAGTTGCAGAAGATCTCAGTTGAATTCAATAAGGAAATTTTCTCATTTCTTTCTTGTTCCTGACCTGACCATGTCAACCTCATGTACACATTTCCAAGTTAATTTTACTATTTTCACTGAAAATATGTGCTAAACTGGCTTGTCAATGCACACAGGAAGATATCTACATAAACAGTATGGAATTCTCAAAACACTTACACACAGGACTAGGGCTATTTGTTCTAATGATGCAGCTGAATATAGAAACTATAAAAGTTTCAGCAGATCTAAGCATAAGCAAACCTTTCATGCATCGCCGAAGTGAAGCCTTTAGCTCTTTTTTTTTTTTCAGTAATTCTTGGTGCCTTTTGTGATGTGACACCTTTTTCTTCACAACTCATATGGTAAAGTACAGGTTCTGCATCACTTCAACCTGAGTATTTACATCCGGGTCTGGCTCCCACTGACGAGACCTCAACAAAGGTCGAAACCCGTCTGGGTAGTGACCTCCCCCCCCCCCGATAATGTATAATATCATACATGTCTGCTGTGTTTTATATTATGGGAAATACTAAGGATAGTGATCAGAGCTTACTCCACCTTTAGTACGAGTTGCCCCTGTCATGAAAGGTTTGCTTACTCTTGAATCAGCCAAAACTTTTATAGTTTCTATATTCGGCACGAAACTCTTGTAGTTTCTCTCTTTGGCTTTGAAATGATGTTGGATTCAATATCCACTTAATTTGAATAATTTTGCATCGCCAAAGTGAAGCCTTTTAGCTCTCTTTTTTCAGTACATTCATGATTATTATTATGGCAAGTCAAACTTTGGAAGTCTCCTCACACAGGATTAGACGAAAGAAAACCAATGTGCTATATAGAAGTCATTACATTACATAAAAATTTTTGGCAGATTATTTGTAGTCAGCAATGGCTATGAAGCATTCTCCTAACCTTAGCAAGTATAGCTGCATTAATCTGCCAAAAATTTGGGAGACTGTTTTCTTAAGATCAACTCAATTAATTGTGATACTTTTATACAACATCAAAGGGTGCCAAAATTAGGACTAAATCTTTTGTCTGTTACAGTCTGAATGTTTCACTTACTCACTGTTGGGTGTAAACTGTAAAAGGTTATGTTTTGAGGATGATGGCTTGAAAACCAGCAAAATATAAGCCAATTAATAACATCCTTTCATAATTTAATTTTGTTTGCTGTGTTGTAATACTGTTAAAATAAGTTATAAACTTTATTTTTCTATTTTCTCATTCTATTTATACTATATTATTGCAATAATTATAGGGGAATTAGCCTGCTGAATACAGGATATAAAATATATGCAGGAATATTAAAAGAGAAACTAAGCAGCATTGTAGAAGACAAATTACTAGAAGAACAAAATGGTTTCCGAAAAGGCCGATCCTGCATAGATCCAATTTTTACTTTAAAATTATTAATAGAAAAGAGAAGAGAATTTCAAAAAGAAACACACGTGGCCTTTATTGATTATGAAAAAGCCTTTGACAAAATTAGTAGACAAAAATTGTTTAAAATATTAATCGATTTAAACATACCAAACCAACTTTTACAATCTATTCAAGAAATATATACAGGAAATAAAATAGCAGTTAAATTAGAACACACCTCAGAATGGAAAGATATATCAAGAGGAGTACGACAAGGATGTACCCTCTCACCTCTGCTTTTCAATATATATATAAATGAAATATTAACAATCTGGAAACAGCATAACCCATTTGGTATACAAATGACCCCGCAAACGAAGATAGATACACTACTATTTGCAGATGATCAAATAGTATTAGCTACATCAGAAGATGACTTACAAAGATCATTAAAATCATTAAATGATATCTCAAAGCACTATAATATGACAATATCTAAAGAAAAAACAAAAATAATGGCATTCAAAGGAGAAAACCCAATAAGAAGTAAAATAGTGATAGATAATAAAATACTAGAACAAGTAAACACTTTCAGATACTTGGGATGTGATCTATCATACGAAGAAGAAAAAGACATAGACACTAAAATATCAAACTTTGTCAAAGTAAATGGCATAATAAATAATATATTTAAGCCATTCCTGGTACAAAAACACACTAGAATCAGACTATATAATGTCTTGTCAAAACCAACTCTACTATACAGAAGCGAAACATGGACCAAGAAAAGGAAAGATGAAAAACGAATTCAAACAGCAGAAATGAAGTTCCTCAGAAAAACAGCTGGATATACCAAGTGGGACCACAAAACAAATGAAGAAATCTTACAATCCCTGAAAATAAAACCAATTAATTACTACATCAGACAGTATAAACAAAAATGGCTAGAACATTTAAATCGAATGGACAACAGCAGACTACTAAAAATATTATACAGATACAAAATAAGTGGAAAAAGAAGAATCGGAAGACCAAGAAAGAGATGGCATGAGACCGGAACAGGCCACATGGCCTAAATTCCATGTTAGGAAGAAGAAGAAGAAGATTTATACTATATTATTACTACGCATTAATAATTACATATTTAAATTGATATGTGTGTGCATCCTTTGTGTGAAACTAACAGAAAAAACCTTTAAAACACATTAATGTATTACTACATACATGAACACATATGGATCTACAGTCATAACACATTCTGGGAATAAGGAGTAACCAACCTAGTCCTGCATTCTCTTTTTTGACCAACTTTTCCAGTACTTTTACCACCACCACCATTCCTGAGATGCTGATTGGCCTATAATTTGCTATAACAGACCAGATCCTCATTTATGCAAAGGAATTATTTTGCCCTCCTTCCACTCTCTTAGGACTTTGCCAGAGCTGACACTTAAATTACACAGCCTAGTCAAAGGCATCACTAGTTCCCCTGTACATTATCTTAAAATGCGAATCAATATTCCATTCAATCCCACAGCCATATTTGCATTTAGAATCTGCAGTATCATCACTACCTCCAATTCATCAACCTCTGTTCTCACATCAGTTCCTGTCACCACTGCCATAACAATATCTTTACTTGGATGATATGATAGCTGGCCTGGTTGGCCCAGTGGTTATCCGCTCTCCAGCCAAAAAGCTGTGGGTTCGAATCCCACCTTGGGCATGAATGTTTGCGATTGTCTGTGAAAATACTAGCGGTGATGGTCGGCGGTAGATGACGTTGGTGTAGATGATGAAGATAACTGCAGTTGGTAGGTTGGGGAGACGGAGAGTTGTAGAGCAGGTGCCCTCTCTTGATGAGTCTTTGGACTCCATGGAGATGTTATGTAATAATAATAATAATAATAATAATAATATACCCTTGAAAAGTGGTCATTCAGTAGCTCAACAATTTCATCTGATTCTGCCACATTTCTACTATCTGCACTCATTAAAGTTATCCTTCTATAGTCATTATTTTTCCTACTTGCCACATAATCAAAAAACTCTGGGATTTCCTTTGGATTTCAAGCTCATGCTCAATGATACTCATCCACCTAACTCCTACCTGATTTACCCTTTTCATTTTGGGTATACAGTATGATATCACTTCCTCCATATATCCCTTGCCCATCCGCCATGCACTGTGAAAAAAATCATTCCTTTGCATATCTTTATGCCATGGTACTGCTTCAGTCTGCCACCTAAGTGTATCACAATCACCTTCTTTGTAGTTCCACTTAAACCTCTTCTTAATGGGAATTTCTCCATGTTTTGCTACCTTCGAAGTCAAGGCCAGATGATCACTTTTCCCAACTGGAGGCAATGTAGCCACCTTAGTTATAGACAGGTCTTCTAATCCTATAATAAAATCCAGCATTCTCGTACCTCGAGTCCCCTCCACACAGGTTGCCACCAGTATAGTCACCATCCAGAATGTCTTCTAGATTTAATTGTGACAACAATTTCCTGATGTATGTAACCATAGATCTGTCTTTTTTAAAATTCCGCATCATTGCAGTCTGGTTTTTTTTTACTTTTTTTTTCTTTGCATCTCAGTCAATTGTCTGACTATAAAAGTAAATACAAGAATAACAACAGCATTTTTAGAAATGAAATCCAGGAGATTTAGAGGTACACAGCAAGTAAGATAATTTAGCACTGGGCATGTAGAAACATAACCAATAATACTAATCATAGCAAGTATCCCTTACCTCTTCTGTTTGCCTACTTTACTAGTCCTCTGGGTAATGGGAGGATGCAAAAATAAACATCCTTTTAAATATATATATACAGGGTGTTCGGGATAAATTTGACATATTTATAATTAATTATATTTTTCCGTAAGTTACATGTATTAACACACACTTCTCTTCATTTAAAAGTTTGGACCCTTCTTCATTCATATACAAGATGTCAGAAAGGATGGATAGCTGGAACCCACCTGAATCATGGAAGAGAATACTTGTATCATGATGATTCGTGCCCGCCATCAAAATAAGGATATTACGACTGCTGCCCAATGCTCCCTGAATACAGTAAAAACAATCAGGCATGAACTAGAGACTTGCAATGGTGACTACGAGGATGTAGCAAGAAGAAAGATCCCTAGCAGATGATCTGATTGCGTTCGTACAGCAGAATTCCTCGCAAATCTGCAGGAACAGGTGTTGAAGAACCCTGGCATTGGAATTCGGGCTTTGTTCGTGGAGTTGCTAACTGTAGTCAAGCCCTGGATAACAAGGGTAGCCAATGGTAGGCCGTATGTATGGCAGCAGGATTCGGCCCCTTGCCACACCTCTGGGAAAAGTCAAAAATGGTTGTCTGAAAATTTCTACGACTTCACCAGTCCAAATGTTTAGCCTCCAAACTCCCCAGACCTTAACCCCATGGATTATTTTGTATGGGGCGCAGTTGAAAAAGACACCAATCGCACTTCCAGTAATACAAAAGCCCAGTTAATGGATAAAATTAAAACAGTTTTTGCGGCCCTTCCCAGGGAGACTGTAGCATCAGCTTGTTCGAGGTTCCGAAGCAGAATTGAAGCTGTGATCGATGCTAATGGTGGTTATTTTGAGTAAATCTTGTTGATGGTATTGTAATTAACTCTGCCTGTAATGTTTTTTTGTCAATTCATTAAATTTAATAGATACAAAGAAGATTTTCTTTTTCCTTACGAAACTGTCAAATTTATCCCGAACACCCTGTATATATATATATATATATATATTTTTTTTTTTTAAGAATTAAATGACTAGAACCGAGATTTAAGTAAAAAGATTTTAATATTAAAACACTACTAGTTTTGGCTTGTAACAGCCTTCATCTGGTGACATTATAAAAGAAAGAAAAAAGAAAAAACACTAAAACACTGAAGCTTAAATAAACTAAGAACATCATAGAGTCTCTATACATAATTAACATTAAAACGTTGTGGTTGTATTTAAAGCTGTTCTTCCGTTTGTGGTATTGTTGGGAAAGTACGTGCTAGCAGCATCTCGTGAACGCCAGTACATGATTACAGCTGAATGACTATCTGGGAGGTTGTAGCTCAAGTTATTATTTAGATGAACAGGATTGAAGATGATTTCCCTAGATTCTACGATTTTTCTCTCTAGTTCATTATTACAACAGAAGATGTTAGTAGATTTCTCCAACAGCAGACTTTGTGACTTTGGCTTTCATCATTAGGATTAGCCGAGAAAGGGATATGACTTGATAATGCACTGGCTCACTGTCTCTTGTAAGTAATGTCCCTCATGTGTTCTTCCATATGCAATTCAACAGATTTGTCTGTCTGCCCAAAATAAGGAATATCACAATCACACAATATTTTATATACACCAGGGTATTTGAGTTGATGATAAAGTTTTGGGTGGCTTATTAAGAAACGGATTTTTGGAAGTGGAGTGAACAAGGTTCTGATATTGTATTTTCTTAGAACTTTTGCTAATTTATGTGAAACTGTACTTATGTAAGGAATAGAAATATTGCCTTTGAATCTATTTGTTTCTTCTGAATGATGCCTAGGAGGATTAAGAAGGAATTTTTCAATGATTCTCTTGGAATATCAATTAACTTTGAAAGAAGTTTTGAGATGGTTGATTTCTGTAAGAAGTTCATTTGGGTCACCCAGAAGAGAACGGGCTCTATGTCCCAAGGTGGAAATTATTCCAAGCTTATGAGGAGGGAAGTGATGGGACTGACTATGCAGATATCTGTTGGCTTTCTATACATCGATATTTTGAGTTTACCAGAGGAGCGTGTCAGTTTGACGTCAAGAAAAGGCAGGGAATTATCCGTTTCAAGCTCGGCAGTAAACTTAATACTTGGATGTTGGCTATTGAGATGTTTGAGGAAAACCATAAGGGAATCATGTCCATGGCTCCAAATAACGAAGACATCATCTACATAGTGTTTCCAAACTTTAGGTGTTAAAATAAAGGAAGAGATAGCCTTGGTTTCAAAATCCTCTAAGTAAATATTTGTGAGTACAGGGGATAAAGGATTATCCATAGCCAGTCCATGATTTTGTTTGTATATAGTATCTTGAAATTTGAAGTAACCGGACTTGATGCAATGTGTAAGCAAGGCTAACATTTTTTTGGATAACTTGTCTCCTTGAGTAATGTTAGGACTTCATCTGTTGGAACATTAGTGAGCAAAGAAGTTATGTCCAAGCTCACCATGATTTCATCTTCGTTAACTGTTATATCCTTGATGTATGTAACGAATTCTGTAGTGTTCTTGATAAAGGATGGTGACTTGCCTGAAAAACCTTTTAGGTATTTGGCAAGATATTTTGAAAGGTTGTACGTCGGAGAATTGATACCTTCTACAATGGGGCATAGTGGGGTGTTCTCTTTATGGATTTCAGGAACACCATATATGCGATGAATTAACGGATGGAGAGAGCATTATCTAGAGATGGAGAATCTCTAGATAATGTAAGTTGGCATACCTTTAATATAAACTGTGAATCTCAAGTAGCCACAATACAATATAATAACAAAGTAAATCTTATAAGAAAATTTTGATACATTAAAAAGAATACAAAATAATAGGAACTTCTCAAAACCACACATCAATATTGACAAAGTCGTTATCAACAAATCTTCTTATATACTTTCAGATGAAGAAAAAAGCATCCTTAGTAAAGGTCTAAACTTTATTCCTTCCCCAAAATTTATACCAAAGGAGACACTACTTACAAAAATAGAAAAAGCTACTTCATTTCTCCCTCCACAAGATGCAAAACTTCTACTTATTGAATCAATCTTTATTATAAATAATACAAAACCACCTGCTGATAACATTACTTTAACAGAAGGCAAAGCTATTAAAAGTTTAAAAAAACAACAGAGATATAATTATCTTTCCTGCGGATAAAGGCAATGCAACAGTGATCCTCAACTCTGAAGATTACCTGAATAAAATGCTTGAATTACTACAAAATGATACCTACTCAATACTCGAGAAAGATCCAACTCGTGAACTTCAAAATCGTACAAACAACTCATTAAAAATAACCACTGAATTATCCCGTAGCGTTTGCTTATCTCTACGCTCTCGCCATCCGCTAATTCCTCGCATATATGGTGTTCCTGAAATCCATAAAGAGAACACCCCACTACGCCCCATTGTAGAAGGTATCAATTCTCCAACGTACAACCTTTCAAAATATCTTGCCAAATACCTAAAAGGTTTTTCAGGCAAGTCACCATCCTTTATCAAGAACACTACAGAATTCGTTACATACATCAAGGATATAACAGTTAACGAAGATGAAATCATGGCTAGCTTGGACATAACTTCTTTGCTCACTAATGTTCCAACAGATGAAGTCCTAACATTACTCAAGGAGACAAGTTATCCAAAAAAAAATGTTAGCCTTGCTTACACATTGCATCAAGTCCGGTTACTTCCAATTTCAAGATACTATATACAAACAAAATCATGGACTGGCTATGGATAATCCTTTATCCCCTGTACTCACAAATATTTACTTAGAGGATTTTGAAACCAAGGCTATCTCTTCCTTTATTTTAACACCTAAAGTTTGGAAACACTATGTAGATGATGTCTTCGTTATTTGGAGCCATGGACATGATTCCCTTATGGTTTTCCTCAAACATCTCAATAGCCAACATCCAAGTATTAAGTTTACTGCCGAGCTCGAAACGGATAATTCCCTGCCTTTTCTTGACGTCAAACTGACACGCTCCTCTGGTAAACTCAAAATATCGATGTATAGAAAGCCAACAGATATCTGCATAGTCAGTCCCATCACTTCCCTCCTCATAAGCTTGGAATAATTTCCACCTTGGGACATAGAGCCCATTCTCTTCAGGATGAAACAAATGAACTTCTTACAGAAATAAATCATCTCAAAACTTCTTTCAAAGTTAATGGATATTCCAAGAGAATCACTGAAAAATTCCTCCTAGACATCACTCAGAAGAAACAAATAGATTCAAACGCAATATTTCTATTCCTTACATAAGTACAGTTTCACATAAATTAGCAAACGTTCTAAGAAAATACAACATCAGAACCTTGTTCACTCCACTTCCAAAAATCCGTTTCTTAATAAGCCACGCAAAACTTTGTCATCATCAACTCAAATACCCTGGTGTATATAAAATATTGTGTGATTGTGATATTCCTTATTTTGGGCAGACAGACAAATCTGTCGAATTGCATATGGAAGAACACATGAGAGACATTACTTACAAGAGACAGCGAGCCAGTGCATTATCAAGTCATATCCCTTTCTCGGCTAATCCTAATGATGAAAGCCAAAGTCACAAAGTCTGCTGGGAAAAATCTACTAACATCTTCTGTTGTAATGATGAACTAGAGAGAAAAATCGTAGAATCTAGGGAAATCATCTTCAATCCTGTTCATCTAAATAATAACTTAAGCTACAACCTCCCAGATAGTCATTCAGCTGTAATCATGTACTGGTGTTCACGAGATGCTACTAGCACGAACTTTCCCAACAATACCACAAACAAAAGAACAGCTTTAAATACAACCACAACGTTTTAATGTTAATTATGTATAGAGACTCTCTATGATGTTCTTAGTTTATTTAAGCTTCAGTGTTTTAGTGTTTTTTCTTTTTTCTTTCTTTTATAATGTCACTTGATGAAGGCTGTTACAAGTCGAAACTAGTAGTGTTTTAATATTAAAACCTTTTTACTTAAATCTCGGTTCTAGTCATTCAATTCTTTTAAAAAATATGCATGTTAACTGAGTTAATTATCATTCATTCATTCATTCATATATATATATATATCGCCACAAGGCTTGTTTTCCAGTCTGTAAAGTTCAAAGGGTTAGAATGGAAGACATTTAGCCTGCTTGGTTTTTATAAGAAAGGCAGAGTTGTGTTTATCCTTAAACTTTGTGAAATAAAGTGAAAGGCTAATCAACAGAAAAGTCATCGGAACTGTGTAAAGAGCAAACTGGTCAGTTTTGGCCTTTGTTTCTTGCTGTTTCCAAACGTGATAGTCAAAATCTCAGCATTCATGGAGCTGACCATCTTGAAATGAGTGTGTACACACACATATAAATTACTATATATATATATATATATATATATATATTCCTTTTTATATCATTCATATCATAAGGAAATGTCTTTAGTTTTTTGTAAAAATCTAAATCTTTGGACATTTGTGATTTTTGAAAACAAGTACTACAGAAAAAAGGATCCCCACCTATCTAATCCTGTGGCGTTCTCTTTTAAGAGGGTTGCAGCTGATGAACAGTCCACTTCCATGCCTATCTATCTGTTGCTTCTGTAAGACTCTTGCCCGTCCAATCTTTGATGTGTTTCCATTGCAGTCAGGGTCTTTTTCTTCCTCTCCTTCCCTACACCATCCCCTGCAATACTATTCTGGGAGCTCTCCAGAGGAACCCCTCATCAAATGTCCTGCAAATGCTATTTTTCTTCTTTGGATACTAGCCATATAGTCTCTTTCCATCTTGAATCTTTTAAGAACCTCTTCATTGCTAAATCTTTCAGTCCAGCTGATATGATCCATTTTTTTCAAGCACCACATTTCAAATGTATTCAACTGGTCATTCATCTCCTCATTGATAATCCAGGACTCACATCCATACGTCCCCATGCTCCAGATCATTGTCTTGAGGATTCTTTCTTTTAACTGTTTGTTCAAATTTCTGTTTCCTAATGTGTGGTATATTTGGAAAAATGCTGCTTTTGCTTTTTTAATTCTGTTCTCAATTTCATAATTAGATCTATTGGCATTTGTTATCCAACTCCAAAAGTATTCAAAACTTTTTACATTCTCTATTCTTTGTCCATTCAAAGTGATTTCCATCCCATCATTTCCTTTCCTTGAAATCTTCATCACTTTTGCCTTCTGTATGTTTATTTTCATTTTATCTCTCTCATTTCCAAACCTGTTCAGTCTATTCAAAATTCTTTGCAAACATTCCTCTGTTTTGCTCATAAGTACAATATCATCTGCATATCTTATATTATTTATCAGATGTCCATTTATCTGTATTCCATCCTTCAGATCTTCCAAGGCCTTCCTCATCATCCATTCACCATAGACATTAAAAAGGAGTGGGGATATCCCACACTCTTGCCTCACACCCTTTCTTATGGGGAATCCATTCAGCATCCTCTCCTTCAAATCTAACCCTGGCTTCTTGAGTTTTATATATTCTGAACAACAGCCTGATAATTTTTTCATTTATTCCTATTTTATGCAAAATATCAAATAAAACAGAGGATTAACATTATCGAAAGCTTTTTCATAATCCACAAAACATAGATATAAATTTTTATTGCACGCGATCATTCTTTCTCCCAATATTCATAGTGCTGTAATAGTAGTCCTGGTTCCCATTTCTCCTGAAACCAAACTGTGCTTCAATTAATTCTCTATCATATGTTCCATTCTTCTATATATTATGTTGATTAGGACTTTTGCAACATGGCTAATTAAGCTGATAGTTCTGTGCTTATTGCAATCCATTGTTCCTGTAGTCTTGGGGATAGGAATAAAAATAGATCTTACGAAGTCTTTTGGTATTCTATCCTCCTCCAGACGTCTATTAAAGATGATGGATAAAAGTTTTATTCCTTCCTTTCCCAATGCCTTCAGCAGCTCTCCTTGAATATCATCCACTCCTGGAACTTTCCTATCCTTTATTCTTTTAATGGCTGCTTCGGTTTCCTTAATTTCTGGGAAAATATTTAGAAAATATACAGAGATAAATTACCCAAAACATTACTGTCCACTGCCATTTCAAATTTCTTATGGAATGCATGCATTCATTCATTTTTTTTTTTTTTTTAACATGTTGCATTCTAATGTTGCCATCTTATGTATACTTCCTTCTAATTATGGATGAGTTGAGTACTTAGGGGGCTTTCTGAATTTCATAAATCTTTTCTAAAACAACTATAAAAGCAATGGTTTGTGAAAATGAATCTTCACCTTTTTTCTTTATTTATATTGTTTCATTCTTTCTTTCTAAAAGGAAGAGTAGATTCACCTAAATCAGCTTTGAAAGAGAAGAAAAATATTTTATTGTTTTTCATACATATTGTAGCTTCAAATCATGCACACAGCTATCTGGAATTAATTTAGGCAAAGTTTAAAAGTCCTTTATAAGAATTTCATTATCCCAATACAGAAAACAGTTTTTTTTTGTTGTTGTTTTTTAAGCAGATTTAAATATTGCAGGAAATTGAATTACCATGTTATTTAAGTCTAAAAACTCTTCAGATGAGAGAAAACTTGAAACATACAGTACATATTAGATGGGACACAAAAGGAATATGCAATACACTGGGATGTACTTGTCTTATATTTGCTACAAAACTGATCATATGTGATACATAGTTTGAGCCCATTATCTCAAAACAAAAAAAAAAAAAGGTTATGCTCATGTACAAATTCTGATAGAAACAATAAAATGATATAATGCTATTATGTTAGAACTACTGATTTAAGAAGCAATATTTCCACACTTTGAGATTTACCACAAAAACATGATGCTAGTAAATTTACAACCAACTACCCTCCAAGCTCACAACTTTCAACTTCAGTTATAAAAAACATAGTTTTAAATGTGAATATTTTTATTCTGATGATAATCAAATATTTCAAGTAAGTATTTTTTGAACTGTTGTTAGACAGGATAGGATAGCATAGGATCTCAATGCTGGTACATATATCTTTAATAGAGTAAACATGAGCCTTTCCCACCACACCTAATTTAAGGGCTATGCCTTCAAATAAGAGGGGATGAACTAAATTGTTCCTCAATTTAGTTCATGTTGTTTCTGAGTTGTTTCTCACTTTCATCTGAAAGAGTCATTAATCATATTCTCTGTGGTGTTGCTTTAACACCAAATGCTCATTAATTCTGTGTTGGATTATCTAGGTATTTCTACACAACAATGTTTACACTTTCAAAGCCGTTTTATTTTTGTCTTTAGTGTTTGTTAACTTCTTCAGTTATATATCAACAAATATGGCAGGCCATATTTCTGCCCTCCCATCCACTTTTATGACCTAACTGGTTCCTGAAAAATCATCAGGGGAGCTGTCATAAATCGAACCCTAAACTCATACAGTCAGTATTGAGAACTAAGATTATGCTCTCAGAAAACAGGGTTTGAATTATATACCATACCATACCAAAATGGCACTTAAATAATGAAATAATAAACACATTTAAATCATGCAAAAGTGAAAATGTTACAAGATTTACTCTAGTTTTTTTTTTTTTAATACATGTACTTTCATCTGACCTAAGGAGACATAATGAGCCCTGACAATGGCTAATGTGGATCATCAGTTTCAAAATTCTTCAGACAGGGAGTCACTTTTTTTCATTTAAGCCTCTAAGTCTCTGTAAGATAAAGGAGCATATCATTGAATATCATGTAGAAATCACAGAGAAAGTTCTCCAATTTCTTCCTTGCTCTGTCATTTCAATACAATATTCAATGGTAGGCTCCTTTTCATTTGAGTTCAGCAATTCATTCACACTTCTGGTATAACTGATTAGCTATCTCAACCAGTTGCCTTTTACAAAGAAGATTCAAAACCTTTAAAGTATTCAGTTAACTGTGAGTAGAGTTTCTTTCAAATTCCCTTCAGACTGGATTTGACAACCTCATTCTAGGCTTCTTTAATGGTTTTTATAGCACATCCATAATGCTGAAATTTTTCCAGAACTCCTATATTGTTGGACTATCTCATGCATTAAGTATCTTTATATGGACAAAGAAATAGTTTTTTAAATTCAGATATGTATAATATTTTGTGATCTACAGTAGCAAACAAATTAATGCAAACACTCACATTTTAAAAAAAATTTTAATTTTGCAAGAAAATAAGTACAAAAATTAAATTCTAACTGAACCTAATAATTTATATGTAATCTCTGTTCCTAATAAGTTCATTAATTCGCTTAGGCATGGACTCTACCAGCATAGAAAACATTTTTCTTATTTCTGCATCATGAAACCATACTTTTATAATGTATTATATTAAGTTATGCTTTGTATCACAATTTAATTTTCCAAGTCTCTTTTTCACTATGGCCCACAAATTTTCTATTGGGTTATTGGGAGAGTTACCCAGTCACTGAAGCAATTGGATGTTGTGATTTTTGAAGAACTCTTTCACTTTTTTTGAAGTGTGGCATGGAGTGAGATCCTGTTGGAAGATGAGTTCTTTGTCTTTCTGGATCTGTGGGACCACTCTTTTCTACAATATTTTTATGTATTGGTCACTTTTCATCATATTCTCAACAGGCACAAGTGATCCTGAACCATCATGTGTAAAACAACCCCTGAACATCTTTTTAGCTGAGTGTTTAGGAGCTTCTTGAAGGTGGGTGGGAGAAGACTTCTCAGCCACTGATTTGCAAACATAAGGCACTTGCTCTCCTTGGACAAAGAAAGCTCTCATCTGAGAATATGATCTTCTTCCACTTCTCAACAGTCCAATCTTTGTACACTTTTATCCCAGTCTCTAAGTCTACAGCCAACAATCTCGGAATCATTTTGCTTTTCCTAGTAAATGATCTTGAATAAGTGTACTTTTCCTTTTATTATTATTATCATTATTATTATCTGAGACCTCAAGGAGTCATCGAGGGAGGCTATAAATCACCCAAACCAGCTGTCATATCTTCCCATTCACACTAGATGCACTCACTACCTCCTAAAGGCAAACTATTCCATTCACTCACCTCTCTGGAAGAAAAACCTAGCTCTTACCCCTTTGTTGACCGCAAATAAATTTAACTTCCATGGATGCTGCCATGTTCTCTCCCCACTTTCCATATAACAAAAAATTTCATCAGATGATATTCTATAACATCCATTCAAAAGTTTATAAAACTATCGTATCACCCCTCTTTCTACTGTTAACAAGCATCTGCAACCCACATACTCTCAATCTGTCCTCATAATCTAAATCCCATAATCCAGATATAATCTTTGTAACTCTTCTTTATCCCCTTGGAACCCAGGAGACCAAATCTGCACACAATAATCCAGATGTGGATTATTGTGTGCAGAAGTCATTTTGCCTCTTTATAAGGCTTTGGTCTTATCAAAGCCTTATAAAGAGACAAAATGACTTCTTTGTCCTTGCATGTGAAATGTTTTGCTCATATTTTTATTTTCTGTCAGGAAAAAAGTACCTCTCTCTCTCTCTCTCCCTAAACCTCTTTAAAATCACATTAACAGTACCCAAACCAACACCACACTCACTGGCAATTTGTATTTGAGTCATGGATATGTGCTGAGAAAGAGTCCATGTTTTTGAATGCTTTCTTGGAGATATTTTCATTTTATACCCACACAAAACAAATAAAACACTACGAATATCAACTATTGATAAACATTGTAGAGATAATTAAAAAATGCAGCACTCGACGAAAATAGTGAACTGAAACAAAAACCAAACCAAAACCAAAAACTTGATAAAAATTCAGCTTGTTCAGATTAATTTGTTTGCTACCGAAAAACCATGCCAATTTATTAGAAATGATTCATTTTAGTTAAAATGTTTTATCTTAGGTTGTACACTGCAGTTTCAGTCAGTATGCAATCTACTGTTGAAGGATATGCATCTCTATCATTGCGTGGCCTGGAATACAGGGATAATAGAAAATTTACACGTATTAAAAGCAGGAGTCTAAGTCTAGTGTGACATGCCTTCACTGTTTTGTTTTACAACCTATACTTAATAATAAAAAGTAACTTTTATATTCAATTTTTGTACAGATCTAAAAAATCTTGCTTTATATTAAAATATCATTTCAGGAGTTGTCAAAGTAAGAGAAGTTGGCCTACAGCAAAATACAAGAATGGATAAATGGAAGTAGGATACTGTATTTAAGGCAGCATGGTTTTTTGAAGGGTAGGTCATGCCTCAGTAACTTGCTCATGTTTTATAATTCAGTGACAGCTGAGTTGGATAAAGGTAATGGGTTTACAGAAACACTGCTGGACTTTGCAAAAGCCTTCGGCAGGATACCACATGGAATTCTAATCAGTAAACTGCAGCACATGGGGATGGATATAGGGTTGGTGAGGTGGACAGGAGAGTGGTTGATGAAGAGATATCAGAGAGTAATTTATTCAAGTAGAGTCCAAAAAAAGGCCTGCGACTAGTTGTGTGATGCAGGGTTATGTTCTTGGATTGCTACTGTTGTATTTGTAATCCTGAAAGTGAAGAGCAGGAACTGAATCTATTTGAATTGGATTGAGAAGGGAAGTGGGAATAATCACTCTAAGGATAACCATGTTTCACATTTGATTTCAATTGGATGATGTTTGTTACATCTTTCAGTAGTTCAGCAGTTGGTGATTTATTGCTGTTTGGTGCTGGCTATAATAATAATAAAATGTATTTGCATGTTTATTATATATTTATATAACATCATGCAATTTCCATGTCATGTAATGAGCACATGATATTAAATGAATGGACTTAATATACCTTCTTCTTTTCTTGCTTCTTAACAACATCATTATTTAAGAGTGACCCTCCCCTTTTCCCCTCTATATGTCACTCATATCCACCAAAGGATGTAAATATATACTGCATTATTAATACTATTTTTTTGTAGTTTTTTTTAATTTTTTTTTACACAATACAGCACCAACAAAGATTAAATATCTAGACAAATTTTTAGATGGATGATTAGAGAACTGGAAAAAGTAAAAAGCGATTAGAGAAATCATTGGAATGATTTTTTAATTCTCCTCTCTTTTTTTTTTTTTGTTTCTCCTTTTTGCTTATCCTTAATGATTATTAAAAATAAGCAGGTAAGTTATTGTGTAATAATCATCAGTTAGGTAAAATAGATTATAAAAAGAAGGATGTTATATGGTATAGAGTTCATTTAAAAAACATGTTATAGTTATGAATGAAATTCATAACTATATTACTATTTCGAGTGTTCCAGGTTTTAAATGGACACTTTTAAGATGGGTTTTCGATTAACGGTGAATTGATCATTCTCACATAGAAGCCAGATTGGCAAGATTTTGTTTCTTCCATAAACTAGTTTTTTTCTCTCTCATAAAACACACAAACTAGTGGGAAACAAAGAAATAATATAATGGCTTCAAAACATTAGTTCCCTCAGCTGTAATTTTAACCAGCTTAACACAATTCTTATCCCTAATTTGTACAGACTGGCATACGTATTCACACTCAGACTTTTTTTCATTCTCCTTTACCTTTCTTTTATTATTTTATTTCTTCATTTTATTTTTGTCAGCCTGGTTGAACTAGTGGAAAAAATCTCTGATCACCATCCACCATAGTGGTAAACAGTTTGTCTTTTGGCATAAAAATGCCACCTTGCTTATTGGAAGCTGGAACCCATCCAGTAAGCAGGTAACAAATATAAATCTGGATTTCCAGGTTATTTAAATCTTAGCCCATCCATGGCCCTATCTTTTTTTTTTTTTTTTTTTTTTTTTTTTTTTTTTTTTTTTTTGTGAGTGCAATAATAATACTAATTATTATTATTGTTCACCATCATCATCATCAAATTCCTGCCACGTACCCTCAAGGGGGTGTACAGGATATGATAGTACTACATGAAAAATTTACATCATTACTAACTTCCTATCTACAATTTTCCTCCAGATCAGTCTGCTACTCGTCAAGACCCAGGTCTTCCTCTGGGTCGTTTTCCTGACAACCTGGCAGAGAACACTTGTTTTGCTAATCTTTCCTTGCACATTCTGTTTAACTGACCATATCACCTGAGATTAGCTCTGCTAACACATTCCTGGATGCTGACAACATCAAGTTCTTTCCTAATATCCTCGTTTTTAATATGATATTGCCATTGATGCCTACAATCTTTCTCAGGACACTCATATCTGCGATCTCTAGTCTTTGGTCAAGTGTTTTACTTCTGACCCAGCTCTCAGATCCATAAGTTAAAACTGGTTTGAACACCGTCTTGTATATACAGCTAATTTAATGTTCCGACTAATTTCTCTCTTATTCCATATGAATTTATTCAATTGATTTCCTACCATACCAGCTTTGTTGATTCTGTTGTCTATTTCTATATTTAATTTACCATCTTCACTAAAAATCATGCCTAAGTAGCTGAAATGTTCCACAGGTTCTCCGTTCACAACACAGTTGACATTTTCAATGATTCTGCCTATTTTCATTGACTTTGTCTTTTTATTGCTGACCTTCATACCATACAACAGTTATTCAATTTAGTCAGGGAATCTTGCAGACTTGTACAAGATTTATTTAAAAGTATAACATCATCTGCATAAAGCAAAGAGCATACATTAACATCTCCAATTTTGATATCATGTTTAATATCACTTTCCTTCATAATATGATCCATATAGATAATGAATAACAGAGTGGATAATGTACATCCTTGTCTCACACCAGATTTAACATTAAACCATCTTCCTTCAATTCTAATTGCTGACTTACAACTCAAATAAAGACTAAGTATTGCTTGATATAATGCCCCATTGACACCATATAACTGTAGCGTATTGAATAGCTTCTCTCTTGGCACCTTGTCATATGCCTTTTCCAAATCGACAAAACTTAAACACAGATCTTTGTTATATTCCCATGATTTCTCCACTATTTGTCGTAAAGTGAAGATCTGATCCTGACAGCCTCTATTTGACCTGAATCCAGCTTGTTCTTCACCAAGCTTTTTTTCCACAATTCTTCTCAACCGTTTCTCAACTATACTTGAATATATCTTACCAGGAACACTCAGTATCCCTACTGATTATTATTATTGTTCACCATCTGTGGACAGATGGATATACATGATGGATTACAGAGGGATATACCTCTGTACTTCTCACATTCAGTTTTATTTCCCTTTTTATATATGGGTACTATGAGAGCTCTACTCCAATCATCACGAATTCGTCCCTCTGTCCAAGCATTCTGAACTATGCAGTGCAGCCACTGTAAGACTTTTATACCACCACACTTCAGCATTTCTGGTCGAATATCATCTACTCCTGCTGCCTTTCCACATTTCAAGCCTTTGAAAGCTTTTTCTACTTCAAGTATGGATATGTATTCCTGACTGCATGCCTGGTCAGTGTTTTTTTTTATCACTGTGCTGTCATCTCTGCTTGTTTCATTTAGCAATTTTTTGAAATAATTACTTCATACTTCAAGGATATCTTTTTCTCCCATTTTCATGTCACCTTTATCATCTCGAACTCCTTTTACTGCACTCTTTCCTCCATTTCTAAGCTTCAACAACCTCCAGAATATCTTACCACCTTCTTGATATTTATTTTCTATGTTCTTGCCAAAGTCCTCCTATGACTTTTGTTTTTAGCTAGTTTTACACAGTGTTTCGCTTTCTTACATTTGTCTCTGTATTCCATAAGAGCAAAAGCTGACTTATTTGCCAGGAATTTTTGATATGCTTTCTTCTTTTCCTTCACTGCCTCTTTAACTTCCTTAGTCCACTATGGAGTTCTAATTTTTCTATCCTTGAAGACAACTTCACCACATGCCTCTCTAGCTGAATCAATCAGGGTTTTCTTCAGAGTTTGCCACTGAATTTCCAAAGTTTGATTCCTCTTCTCAAACTTTCATTTTTTCTTCAATAATCTTTGTGTATTTTAGTCTACAGTTCACATCTGAGAACTGCTCAACTTTTATTTGCTTTAAAACTTTCTTACATGTTATTCTTTTCAATATGAAATTCAATTTTATCCTGCTCAAGACTAAATAGTGATCACTTCCAATTTCAAATCCTCTGTACACTCCGATGTCCTGCACCAGAGAGAAAACATCACTAACAACAATAACATAGTCAATGAGACTTTTCTTGTTCTTTGCCTCTTCTCTCCATGTGAATTTGTGCACATTTTTATGTTGGAACATGGTGTTAGTAATAACCAGTCCATGTCCTGAGCAGAAATCCAACAGATATTTGCCATTATTATTAGCTTTGCTCTTTTCTCCAAATTTTCCTAAAATATTTTTGTATGTCTGACAATCATTTCCTACTCTGCTATTTAGATCCCCAACAAGGACCAACTTTTAATTTTTCATTGTGTTTTTCATTATTATTGTTTGCTGTTATTAATTCGTAAAAAGGGAGATAAGTCAGCCATTAAACTTCTATCCTATTGCTGTCATATCAGTACTCTTGATAATAATGGAAAAGTCATTAATGGTCAACTACTTGAAGACCCACTGATTAATTAGTAATTACCAATATAGATTCTATTACTTTCCATGGTAGATCTCCTAGCTAACCTCACTCACTTTTGGATACAACCCATGAATGATTGATTTGGTAAAACTCATGTTGAAATTTACAAGGCATTTCATGAAGTCTGGAATTGTAGCTTGCTTATGAAGCTACCATTTTATGTAGCTTGGTGATTGCCACATGCCATATCTGGCATAACTTCAGCCAATTTGGATGAGCTGCATTCCAGAATTACTGCCACCATTGCTGAAGTTATGCCAGATATGCTTTGTCACATGCAATTGGAAATTGATTACAGATGAGACATCTGCAGAATTACTGGGGACAGTCATAACAAACTTTAACTCTTGTGTTGAAACTTGAAGTGTTAAGATACATTTGAGAGTAATAAAAATTGCTTGTTTATTGCTATTATACCCTCTATTATTATTATTCAATGTTTATATCTCCTTTTTAAACACCCTGTATAATATATAAATATGAAGTTGAATTCTTTTTTGAAGTATTTAAACCTATGTTTTTTTTTTTTTTTTAAATAATGAAACCTGTGGTGCGATTATAATTAAAAGAAACACACGTATTAACCAAAGTGAAAATTATTTTCACTGTGGTTAATATGTGGTTAATTGCGGTTAATCAGCAACAATGTTCTTACTATTCCTAAAGTATGGGAAATTGTCATACAAAATTGTTTTTTTTTTTTTTTTTTTTTTTTTTTTTTTTTTTTTTTTTTTACGCACGTTCAATGAGATTCTATTGTAATCAATATTACAATTACAATTAAAAAATTCAGACATAGGATCTATTGGGAAAAGTCTAAACTTTTACATAGATCTTTATATAAAGATGAACGTTTATAAAGTTCTGAAGCTCTACTACACAGACCAAACTTAAACCGCAATGAAGTTCTTACTATTCCTAAAGTATGGGAAATTGTCATACAAAATTGTGTTAAATAATTAATTTTTTTTTTTTTTTAAATTTCTGTAACACGTTATGCACGTTTAATGAGATTCTATTGTAATCATGCACCCTAACTGTATGTTATTCCTATTATTGTTTTAAACTACTGTACTGATGATGTCCTAAGATACTTAGGATGAAATATTTACAATGAAATAATTTTCACTCTGGTTAATACGTGCGTTTCTTTTAATTAAACCTATGTATTTCAAATCAAACATTCTTTTCAATAACATATAAAATATTACAGAAATACTGTACTCTGGGAAAATAGAGTCAGCATGATGCCTGCATTTGCAATTATAAACACACACATATATATATGTATGTAACAAAAATGACATTACACTAACCTAGGAAATGGAGTAAATTCTGCCACTGCAGTTTCTGTAGCTATCGTTAATCCTCTAATGATGAAAATGCTTCCTGTTCCTTTCCATAATGTGGATAGTCCCTGAAATACATTAAAACTAAAAAAACATATATGATTTAAGTACATATAAAAAATCTGACAAACTGTGCAACAGTTTAGATGCATTTCCATCATGTGATGAGTGATGGATATGTACATGAAAAGAAGTGATGATAACCGAAACATGAAATTCTTATGTATATTTTAATGGTTTTAATCCATAATACAAGACTAATAAGGAAATAATTAATATTTGCTGATATTATACCCGGCATCTTCAGAGCAAGAATACCAGTTTGTCACAATATGCAAACAAGTTAACAGTGGGACAAGTTTAAAAATTGTGACAAACAACACAAGGTACTAAAGTCCTTATTAGTGCTATCTATTATTGGCAAATTTGGTAAATGAATACAGTCATACTTGCTGAGGTTTGGATAATGTTTTAAAGCTGCTGCTGATTTCAAAAACAGTCTCTCTGACTTATGACTTCTGTGTAGCACTTTTGTTTTTTTCCATTTGATCCTGTGTGAAGGGATATCCAAAGCATGGTCTGCTAGTCCTGACTTGCATAACGATGGTGCCAAATGTACCATCATGATCCTCACCAAATACAATGAGGATCATGATGGTACAACATGATAGAATTTCATACCAGCTGAGGCATTGCCTGGTTAAACAAGGCCCCCATTATTTTCATCAGAGAACTAGGACAAACAGCAAAAAGTCAACTACTGGAACAAATCCCAGAACATGTCCCAACTCAACGTCAACAGAGTTAAAGATTGGTACTATCGACGTAAGAAGCAACAACAGAAAAGAAATGAAACTAGCAGAAAAAATGGATAAGCACCACATTGACATGACTGAAACAAAGAAGACAAAAACATGCAAGATCTTTCTAAGCAACAAATACAAAATGCTATATTCTGCAATAACAATCAGGTAAAGGAGAGAGTAGCCATAGTATTCAACAATAAATATGAGGATAATCTTGAATGCAGGCAATATCAAGTAGAGTGAAGTAGTCAAATATCAGAATGGGGAAACTAGACAATGAGACTTATTTTTGCTTATAGTCCAACAGAAGGTTCTACCAAGGAAGAAATAGAGGAATTTTTTGAGGCATTATAGAAGGCGGCTGGCTCAATGAAAAAGGAAGAAAGAAATGATTACCAGACACAGAAATGTTTTAGGAAAATTTGGAGAAAAGCACAAAGCTAATAATAATAATGGTAAATCCCTGCTGGATTTGTGTTCAGGTCATGATTTAGTTATTACTAATACTATGTTCCAAGATAAAAATGTGCACAAATTCACATGGTGAGAAGATACAAGAAATATAAGTCTCATTGAACAATGTCATAGTTGATAGTGATGATTTTCCACTGGCTCAGAGGATTTGAAATAGGAAATGATCGCTGTTTAGTTTTGAGTAGGATAAAATTGAATTTCATATTGAAAAGAAAAGTGTCTCAGAAAGTTTTAAAATGAATTAATGTTTAACAGCTTTCAGATGTGAACTGTAGACTAAAATACACAAACGTCAATGAAAAAAAAAAATCAGTTTGAAAACAAGATTCAATGGCAAATCCTGCAGAAAATATTGATTCAGCCAGAGAGGCATGTGGTGAGGTTGTCTATAAGGATAGAAAAATCAGAATTCCATGGCACTGTAAAAGCAAAGCACTGTGTACAACTAGCTAAACAAAAGTCATGGGAAGACTTTGGCAAGAACACAGAAAATAAATATCAGGAAGGTGGCAAAATATTCTGGAGACTATTGGAAAAAAACTTAGAAATGGAGGAAAGGGTAATGTAAAAGGAATCAGAGATGATAAGAGATAGGTAGAGTAATCAGGAATGCTATGGATATGTGGTACTTGCAGAATGATTTGAATAGGCTGAAATTGTGGGCATGGGAAAATGGATGTCAGTAAATGTAGTCATTCACTTTGGCATGATTAGATATCTAATGTTGTATTATATTGGTTGGATTATGCTAGAAGAAACTGATGAGGTTGGGGATCTTGGAGTGTATGAAAAGTGGATGAAAAGTTGAAGTTCAGGGGCCATGTAGCAAAGATTTCAAATACAACTTAAAAATAATTGCAATGCTGAAACAAATGTTCACATGTAAAGATAAGGATACCATTCTGCCTCTTCACAAGGCCTTGATAAGACCTCACTTGGACTATTGTGTGCAGGTCTGGTCTGGTTTCCATTGTGATTCTAATATAGTGGAGAGAGAGAGTGTGTGTGCAAAGAAGAGTGTTAAAAATGATATCAAAACTTAGGAATACTGATTATGAAGACAGACTGAGAATTTGTAGAATGCAGATACTAACAAACAGGAGAAAGAGGGTTGATATGATTGAGACTTACAAACTTCTGAAAGGGTTAGAGGATTTCAGTTGATGGAATTTTTCAATTTATGGAGGTTGGGGAAAGGACAAAAGGGCATCCTTGGAGGCAAATAATGAATGCTGCTAAGAAGGGGGTGAGAGCTAGATTTTTCTCTCATAGGGTGGTGCGTTATTGGAATGGATTGCCACTGGATGTTGTGAGTGTGCAAGAAGTGTGAATGAACTGCATTAGTTCAGTTTTTAACTAGACCACTTGATCAAGTTTTCTCTCACCTGGTCTGAAAGTAAATCATAAATGATAAGAAATTACATTCTTGTTTCAATATTTTATCAAAGTATGAACAAACAAAGGTTTACATGTGAATCTTCATGATTGGGCTATTAACCTAGAGGCAGATGACTTCACAACGAATTGTTTCAGTATCCTCTAACACACACAGCACCTTCATTTCGGATGCATTTATTGCCATGCATTATGGGATGGGTCACTACCCAGAATACTGTGAGTATAACTTACTTTCTGACCAAGTTAACAATTTGGGTTAGAACTCTCTTATCAAGAATATTTTAATATGGTAAAAATGTCATATTGCTACTAGTATATGAGAAATTGTCTTCGCATTCTAGCTCCCACTGTTGAGACTACCAAGACTAGTTTCAACCTTCACTAAGATCCCAACAGTGGCAGCTATGCTTCCCACTATTGCATGGCAATATCCACATAGAAAAGAGTGGGCCGATGGGCATACTTCTGTTCTCCTATGTGTGAGTAAATGATTAAAACAGCACAGTTTCTTGTCAATACAAGTTAGCCTGAGGAAAGAATATTACCATGAAAATGAATTATTCTTTTTTAATAGGCCTGTGTAACTCAGTGGAGGTGGCACTTGCATTCTCTGTACTAAGCTGCCCAAAGTTAGACTTAAGTTCAAGTCTAGTCGCCAAATGGAGGGACTTTTTCTAAGCCTTTCTTCGACCAGTTTCCAAGTTTGTCAATCTCAGGCATGGGCAATTCTTTTGAAAACTCGGGTTTTTCATCCCGTAAACTCAAGAAAATAGAGTGTAGAACCCACATTATTTCAGACATAACATGTCCTGTTAGGGTGAGGCACCAGGAGATGGCAGTACTTGTTTGCCCATCTCTTCATTGGTTGCCACTCATAATTAGTGATAGTCGTGAGCCAGCCATCTCTGGCTACTGGTGGAAATTTAACTGCCCACTCAGCCTCCAAAAGCTAGATAGGAAAAAAATTATTAAAATATTAAAATTATTATAAAAATATTATTATTATAACTAAAGGTCTGAGACCAGTGTGTCATTTCATAGCTTTAGTTGCTATGCTATGAAGTTCATGTTTTCAGCCAGTTTTTATGTAATTTGGAAATTGAGATGGACAGCTATCTCTGATTAGCTTGGGACAGCTAATCAGAGATAGCTGTCCCAAGACCATATAAGCAGCAACTGATGAAGATAATGGCAAACAAGTTCTACCATCTCTTGGTACCTAACCCTAAAGGACATGTTCTTGTCTGAAATAGTGTAGGTTCTATGGTCAATTTTCTTGAGTTTAATGGATAAAGAATCCAATTTTCCAGGAGAAAAAACCCACTTCCCCATGGCCAGAGGTTGAACAACTCAGGAACTGGATGAAGAAAGGCTTAGAAAAAGTTCCTCTAGTCAGTGACTAGTGTTGAACTTAAGTCTATCTTTGGGTGGCCTACCACAGAGAATACAAACGCTTCTACTGAGCTACACAGGTACAGACCTTTAGTTGCTTGGCCATAATTATAAGCAACAACTACAATACAGTAAATTGATAACACATTTTTACTGTTGATATTTCAGATATAGCTAAGACATACAATGTATGCATATACAAAATATAAGTTCTTGTATATATCAATAACTTGTTATATGTCCTTTTGAGTGGTATCTGAATAATGTTATGGAATCATTAGTTGAGACAAAAATCACTTAATATATTATTACCATTTAGTATAAATGAAGCTAAATGTGATAATCAAAAAGAACAATAAAACTGGAATAAAATAATTAACATACCTGCCTCCTCTGAAGATTAGCCATCACAGGGAATAAAGTAAAAGGAGTTAAATGGTACTTAAACGACTTTCTATGTACCTAAGAAAATCACATTCTACACTAAATAAAATCATCTATATAAAATTTTAAAAAATATTTTATTTATATATATAAATTTATATTTTTATAAATTTATATGCTGAAAATTTATTAATTTTCAGCATATAAGTTCAGTTTTTTTTTTTTTTGAAAGTACTTCCATAAATGTTGAGGTCTGTTATACCAAACCAATATAAAATACAAACTGTACTTTAACAAGCTAAAACATAAACATACAAAAGCTAAAACATCACCACCATGTTAAATAAAAAAAAAGTATAACAATGAAAATGATATAAATCTCATTTAAACAATTTCCATCATTTTCTTAACAAAATTAAATTCAATATAAGGACATTTTTTTTCATTTCAAGTACAGTACTGATACTAGCAAATACAAGTTACACATCTTTTTTGTCATTTCAAACATCATCAGCATCAATCTAAGGGGCGGAATGTCCCTTATGGAGGGAACTCTACCCTACGGAGAGTTCCCTCTTGCAGGTCATTCTATTTCCAGCTTTCCTCTTTAGTAGTTTGTAACCTCTTTCTAAACACCCTTTCTTAAAATGTATATTTCAGCCATCTTCTTCTTGTCCTTGGTATCTTCTCTTCTAATACATTTATAATCCATTCATTATGTTTCCATGTGTTCCAGGAATTTCATCTCTCTTTCCATGATTGTCTTCTTCAATACTCAGCTCTCTTAGTTCACACAAGATTTCTTTGTTAGTTTTCCTTTCTCTCCAATTTATTCCTAGCAATACTCTCCAACAGTAGATTTCAAATACTTCAATTCTTTTCTAGTCTTCTGTTGTTATAGTTTGTCTCACAACCATATAAGAACATCCTCTAAACTGTTTTCATAAATCTTTCCTGTAATTCCTTATTTATCTTACTTGTAATAAGTGATCTTTTTCTTTAATACTTTTTTGCCATAACAATTCTTCTTTGTATTTCCAACTTACATCTTCTATCTTCTTTAACAGTTCCTCAAAGATATATGAATGATTTTACTTGTTCAATATTCGTACCTCTAATCACTATTTTGTCTATCTTATTTTGTTCCTTTAAATCTGCCATTATTTTAGTTTTTGCTACATTTATTTTAAGTCCATAATCAGATAAAACATCATCCATCCTAGATAATATCTGTTTTAAATTCTATTTGTTCTCAGTTAATATAGCTATATCATCAGCAAAGCATAGCAAATGTAACTGCATTCTACCTACAATTATCCTGTTCATTCTTTCCTTCTTTTATTAATTTCATTGCATTCTCTATATACAGGTTGAAAAGTAAGGATGACAATGCACAACCTTGTGCTACACTTTTCTTGAGTTCTGCAGGAGCTTCAATTTTCCTGTATTCGGATCTTTATTTTGTAGCTGGTACACAATTTCTTAATTAGTCTTTTCTCTCTCTCTCCAGTCTATTTCAATTTCTTTCATTATTTGAAAAAGCTTGTTCCACTTTACTATTAGATTGGGCCAAGTTTCATAAGAGGTGATAAGACTAGGATTCAAATTATAATAGGCCAATCTGTGTGTCTGGAGTTGTCAGTAAAAGGTTGGAGAGGTTACTGAAGACCAAGATTCAGAATTGTGTTGAAAACAGCAGCATTCTTTTCAATGGATAGCAAAAGTTTATCAGAGGAAGGTCATTCAGCAATCTAGTTATTATAACACAGTAGCAAATGCACTGGACAAGGGAGAATTTGCAAAGGCCTTTGACAGATTGCCACATGACATGCTAGTAATTAAACTGGAATGTTTGAGCTTGGATACTACACAATATGGACCCACCCCCCTTTGTAGGTGTATATCGCATGGCCCATACAAGTATAAAAGGAAACAAATGGAAATAATACTTTTACGTTGTGTTTTTGTGATATATTATATAGCAGAAAAATTGGATAAATATCAGATCAACATAATAGGCATGACTGAACCAAAGACAAAACCAGATGATCTTTCTAAGTGATAAATACAAAATGGTATATTCAGGCAATAACAATCAATGAAAAGAAGGAGTAGCCATAGTATTCAACACTAAATATGGGAAAATCTTGAATGGCAGGCAATATCAAGTAGATGATGTAGCCAAATATCAGAATGGGAAACTGAACAACGAGACTTATTTGTGCTTATGATCATAAAGAAGGTTACCAAGGAGGAAATGAAGGAATTTAGATATTAGAGAAGACAGCTGGCACAATAAAAAAGCAAACTTGGTTCTTGTTGGAGATGTAAACAGCAGAGTAGGAAATGATCACCAGACATATACAATAGAAATATTTTGGGAAAATCTGGAGAAAAACGCAAAGCTAATAATAATGGTAAATGCCTGCTGGATTTCTGTTCAGGACATGGATTAGTTATTACTAACACCATATTCCAACCTTAAAATGTAAAGAAATTCACATGGAGCGAAAATACAAGAAATAAGTCTCATTGACTATATTATAGTTAATAGATGTTTTCCCATTGATTCAGGACACATAAGAGTATATAGAGGATTTCAAATAGGAAATACTTTTTTCACAGGATAAAAGCGAATTTTATATCGAAATGAAGAGTGTTTAAGAAAGTTGTGAAACTAATCAAAGCTGAAAATCTTTCAGAGCTGAATTGCAGATTCAAATACACAAATAACATTGAATTAAAAATGAAAGTGTTTGAAAGCATGAACCAAATCGTGAAGATTCAATGGCAAAGTCTGAAGAAAACATTGATTCAGCCAGAGAGGCATGGGCAAGGTTGTAAGGATAGAAAAATCAAAACTCCATGGTGGACACAGGAAGTTAAAGAGGCAGTCAAAGAAAAGAAGAAAGCATATTGAAAGTTCCTGGCAAGTAAATTTGCTTGTGTTCTTAGAGAATACAGAAGAAAAATGTAAAAAAGCAAACCCGTGTAAAATTAGCTAAAAAAACTAATGGGAAGACTTTAGTAAAAACATACAAAATAAATATCGAGAATAAATATTTTGGACGCTATTGAGAAAGCTTAAAAATGAACAAAAAAAGTACTATAAAAGGAATTAGAGATGATAAAGGTGATGAAAACTGAAGATATTCTAGAAGTCTTGAGTAATTACTCTTGAGTAAAGACTGCTAAATGAAATAAACAGTCAGTATGGTGGTAGTAAACTCCCAAAAGGAATGCAGTCAAGAATACATACCAATACATGAAGTATAACAAATCATCAAAAACATGAAATGCAGAAAGGCAGTTGGAGTAGATGAAATTCGATCAGTAAAGAAGTTTTGCAGTGGCTCCATTGCACAATTTCAGAAGGCCTGGTCAGAAGGTCGAATTCCAAATGATTGGAGCAGAACTTTCATAGTACCCATCTATAAAAAGGGAAATAAAAATGAATGTGACAGATGTATTTCCTTAATGAATGTTCCTGGTAAGATTTATGCAAGTATACTTGAGAGAGCTAAAAAAAATTTTGGAAGGGAAGCTTGGTGAAGAACAAGCTAGATTTGGGACAAACAGAGGTTATCAGGAGGATCAGATTTTCACTTCAAAACAAATAGTTGAGAAATCTTGGGAATAAAAACAAGGATTTGTATTTAAGTTTTGTTGATCTGGAAAAGGCATATGACAAGGTGCCAAGAAGAAAGCTCTTCAAAAACGCTACAGTTATATGGTGTAAATGGGACATTACATTGAGTGATACATAGTCTCTATTTAAACTAAGTCAGGGGTTAGAATTAGGTGTGCAACAAGGGTGCACATTATCTCCACTGTTATTCATTATCTATATGGATCAGATTATGAAGAAAAGCAGTATTAGAAGCTTTTTACTTTATACAGATGATGTTACATTTCTAAATAAATCCAGTACAACTCTGCAGGAATTACTGACTAAACTGAATAACAATGAAAGTACGTAGAAACACTGAAAACGTCAATTGTCTGAATGGTGAACCTATAGAACAAATGAAACATTTCAACTATTTAGGCATGATTTTTAGTGAAGAAAAATGGCAAATTAAATAGACAACAGAATTAGTAAAGCTGGTATGGTAGGAGGTCAGCTGAATAAATTTATATGGAATAAAAAAAAAAATTAGTCCAAACACTAAATTAGCTGTATACAAGATGGTGTTGAAACCAATTTTAACCTCTGGATCTGAGAGCTGGGTTAGAAATAAAACACTTGATCAAAGACTGGAGGCCTCTGATTTGTGAGAAAGATTAGTGGAGTGAACAGATAGCATCAATTGCAGTATCACATTAAAAATGAGGATATTAAAGAAAGAACTTGCAATTGTTAATATTCAAGAATTTGTTTGTAGAGCTAATCTCAGGTGGTATGGTCACTTAAACAGAATGGGAGAGGAAAGATTAGCAAAACAAGTGTTATTTTTTAGGTTGGCAGGGAAAAGATCCAGAGGAAGACCAATATGTAGATGGACTGATACAGCAAAAAGCATGTTAAAAGAGAAATATAAGATCTGATAATACTGGAATCTTGACAAATAACAGATTAAAGGAAAATGATTGATTGAAGTTAGTAATAGTGTCTTTTTCATGTAGTATATCATAATCAATATATCATAATATAATATATTATAGAATATTATAATTATCCTGGACACCCCTCCCCAAGGGTGCATATCATGTCAGGAATTTGATGATGATGATCTGATCATAATAAAATTAATCAACAATAGATTATTACAATAATCTATTGTTGGGGGGGGGGGATACACAACATTATGATAGTACTACATGAAAAATTTACATCATTACTACTTCCTACTGACAATTTTTCTCCAAATTAATCTGTTATCTGTCAAGACTCCACTTTTATCAGATCTTATATTTCTCTCTTTTAAAGGCAGTTTTTATTGTATCAACCCACATATACCTTTGTCTTCTTCCTCTTGGTCTTTTCACTACCATCTTGGCAAAGAATACTTGTTTTGCTAAACTTTCTTCTCCTAACTGTACCTAAGATTTACTCTGCTAATCACAGGTACAGTGCTAACAATGCCACGTTCTTTCTTAATATCCTCATTTTTAATATGATACTGCCATTGATGTCATTTGTTCCTTTCCCTAATCTTTAGCAGAACTCTCACATCTGTGTACTCCCATATTTGATCATGTGTTTTATTTCTAACCCAACTCTAAGATCCACCCCTAAGTTAAAATTGGTTTTAACACTTTTGTATACAGCTAGTTTAGTGTTTTGACTAATTTCTCTCTTATTCCATACAAATTCATTCAGCTGACTTCCTATCATACAGTCGTCGCTAAGTGTGTTGTCCACTACCATATTTTATTTCCCATCTTCACTAAAAACTGCACCTAAATAACTAAAATGTTTTACTTGTTCTATAGTTCTCCATTCAGAATACAAATAATGTTTGCAATGTTTCTGCTTATTTTCATTGTCTGTCTTTTTATTGATGATTTTCATACCAAATTTATCAGAGCCATTATTCAATTTAGTCAGAAATTCCTGCAGACTTGTACTAGATTTATTTAGAAATATAACAACCTGCATAAAGTAAAGAGCTGCGATTAACATATCAAATTTTGATATCAGATTTATACCATTTTATTACATAATGTAATCAATATAGATAATGAATAACATTAGGGATAATATCCACCCTTTTCTCACAACTGATTTAACATCCAAACATCATCTTGTACATCAATTCTAACTGCTGACTTACAACGCAGAGGTAGACGAAGTATTGTTCTGTATGATGTTTCATTTATCCCATATAATTGTAGTGTTTTGAAAAGCTTTTATCTGGGTGACTTATCACGTCTTTTCCAGATCTACAAAACTTAAATACAGATCCTCCTTATATTCCCATCACTTCTCCACTATGTTTTCAAGTGAAAATTTGATTCTGACAACCTCTATTTGGCCTGGATCCTGCTTCTTCTTCTAGCTTCCCTTCCACAATTTTTCTTAGCCAATTCTCAAGTATACTTGCATTAATCTTAGCAGTAAGGAAATTCCTCTAATTCTCAAATTGTTTTATTTCCCTTTTTATTAATGGATGCTATGAGAGCTCTGCTCCAATCACCTGGAATCTGATCCTCTAAGCATGCCTTCTGAATTATTAAATGTAGCCACATTTATACCTCCGTATCTGAACAATCCTGGTCGAATATAATCCACTCCAGCTACCTTTCCATGATGATTTTTTTTACTGTTGTTATTGTTGTCAAGTCCAATGAAGAGCTTCTAGATATGACCATGGGCCTGTAGAGCTGCTTTGGCAATCTGTTGAACTTTGATGAAGTAGAGTTTTTCTATAGGGTTATTGTCAATTTTCTGTAGAGCAGCGGCAATTGCTGGACAAGAATAGATATGAGCAGGTGTTAGTTCGACTCCTGGACGGTTCTTGCATTTTTCATAGCTTCTAGTAGTACTGTAGCTTCCAGATGAATTTTCATGACTTTAAAATGTGCCATTCTTAGTATGGTGATGATTGTGGTTATTTCTCTATTTTCATTAATTTCGATGATTTCATTCTTCTTCTTGATAGTTTATTTTACCAATCTTATTTTTGGACAGAGTTAGCATCAGTTAGTGATAGTGGGTGTAATTTTTGAGGTAAGTATCTTGCTCCTTTTGCTAGTCTGTCTGCTCTCTCATTGCCTTCAATATTTACAGGGTGGGTATCCATTGCATTGTACAGTTCTTATTTTTCAAATTTAAAGTTGTTAGTTGTTCATGAATTTCCTGTGTGAGTTTTGTTTTTCCATTTTTAATACCTCAAGTGTAGATTTTGAGTCACTGTAGATGGTTATTCCTTCTATAATGTTTATTACTAATTAGAGAATAGAACTTGAGAGCTGTTTTGTATGGCTATTAATTCACAAGTGAACTTCAAGCTATTTTGCCAGGTGTGGTTTTGATTTGCATGTCCTCGCCTCCAGGTAGAGTTAGAAAAACCCCTGATCCTCCTTGGTTGAGTGCTTCATCAATGATCCATCAGTATAGGCAAATGACATGGGTTAGATTATTTAAGTGATGTATAGTTTCAAGTCCTTTTCTTTTATTTTCATGCTGAGAATCCTTTTTTGAACAAGGTTCTAAGAGATTTAAGTTAATGTGTTTTTTGGAAGTATAGTGGAAAAGAATGGCTCTTTGCTTATTTCAATGGACAGGTGCTCTAAGTCTATCTGTTTTCCTAATTTAATGATCATATTGTAAAGTAGATGATCTCTTTTTGACTTTAGTCTAGAATTTCCTGTCCAGATATTGACAGTCCCGAGTGAAATGTGATCCTGTTGTTGGCTCCTGATTCTGTTAATGAACTATGGAGAGTTTCTTCTGTCTTCTAGTATGTGAAGCCCACACTCTCATTGAGCTTATAAATTATTTGTGGATGACACTGCACCTATAATAATTTTTGCTGCTCTTGATTGTACTGTCAAGTTTTGACAGTACAATCAATCTTTTTTTTCTTTTTTTGAGCTAGTAGAAGCTGGAGCCCAGATTGACGAGGCATATTCCATATGAGATATGCCTCATCAATAGTGAGAAGCTTTTCTACTTCAAGTACAGATATGTATTCCTGCTGAGTGTTTTCTCGTATATTGCTGTCACCTTGTTTCATTTAGCAGTCTTTCAGAGTAATTACTTCAGACATCTAGAATATCTTTATCTTCAGTTTTCACGTCACTTTTATTCTCCATGATTCTTTTTACAGTGATGTATAGTCTCTTTCCTTCACTTCTAAGCTTTTTAATAGCTTCCAGAATATTTTTCAATCTTTCTGATATTTATTTTCTATGTTCTTACCAAAGTTTTCACATGGCTTTTGTTTAGCTAGTTTAACACAGTGCTTCAACTTTCTTACATTTTCTCTGTATTCTCTAAGATCACACACAACCTTACCTGCCCGGAATGGAACTTTCAATATGCTTTCTTTTTTTCCTTGACTACCTCTTTAACCTCCTGAGTTTGACATGGAGTTCTAATTTTTCTGTACTTACAGACAACTTTACCACATGCCTCTTTGGCTGAATCAGTCAATGTTTTCTTTGGAGTTTGCCACTAAATCTCCAAAGTTTGATTCTTGTTTTCAAACTATTTTATTCTTTCCTGAATAAAATTTGTGTATTTGATTCTACAATTCACCTCTAAAAGCTACTCAACTTTGATTTATCACTCTTACAAGCTCTTATTTTCAGTAGTATGAAATTCAATTTTATCCTGGTGATTTAATGGTGATTGGCATACTAAATGGTGATTTAGTGTGCCAATTTCAAATTCTCTGTATACTCATGTCCTGAACCATTGGGAACACATCACTATCAACAATAACATAGTCAATGAGATGTTTCTTATTCGTTGCATCTTCTCTTCATGTGAATTTGTACACATTTTTATGCTGGAACATGTTGTTAGTAATAAATATCCATGTCCTGAACAGAAATACAGCAAGTACTTACCATTATTAACTTTGCTCTTTCCTCCAAAAACATTTTTATATGTCTGGTAATCATTTCCTTCTCTGCTGTTTACATCTCCAACAAGGACCAAGTTTTATTTTTTCATTGTCTGCTACCTTTTCTAATACTACCTTGAAAAATTCCTCTTCTTCCTTAGTAGAACCTTCTGTGGGACCATTGGTACAAGTAAATCTGACTGTCCAGTTCTCCATTGTGATATTTGCCCACATTACTCTACTTGATATTGCCTACCATTCAAGAAGATTATTCTCATAGTTAGCATTGAATACTATAGCTACTTTTTATTTTCCCTAATTGTTATTTGATACAAGATGAATATAACATCTTGTATTCGTTGCTTAGGAAAACCTTACCTGTTTTGTTCTTCTTTGTTTTGGTAACACTTATTGTGATCTGGTACTTATCCAGTTCTTCTTCTAGTTCCATTCGTTTTCATTGATACTCTTTTTATGTTGATGGTGAACTCTGAGTTAGGATTTGTGTTTATTTTAATAGACATTTATTACTTTGTTTTTTTTTATTCATTTAAATAGTAAAAAAATTTACACTAAAATAACTTCAGCATATAGAAAGTTTTTTTCCTTGGGCATAATATATGTTAGAGATACCAAGTTATTTTAATTATATAAATAAACTTGGTTTTAATCCATTTCCCAAGTAAGCAAACAGACAAGTAAGTGAAGTCAGGTAAAAAACTTTCTACATCTATCTCTCATCATGAGGTTTATATTTAATAAGGTCAAAGCACCTTATGGTAACTTGTTTTGGTAAAATATTTATAAGCTCTGTATTACTTAAACCTTGGTATTTTCTAAGCCTGGCTCCCACTGATGAGACCTCAATAAAGGTCGAAACTGGTCTGGGTAGTGGCCCCTTGCCGTTAATGCATAGCATCATACATCTCCTCAAGGAGATGTGCTTTGCATTAAGGATAAATACCAAGAATAATGATCAGAGCTTATTCCACCTTTACCACGAGTTGCCTAAGACTTGCACTATGTGCGGGTCACCCAGACTTGCACTACTTGCAGGCGCAAACTTGACTTACTTGTCTGTTCTTGGGAAATGGATTAAAACCAGGTTTATTTATATAATTAAAATAACTTGGTATCTTTAACGTAACTTCAGTATATGTTATTACAGGAATATGCATATAAAAAAATAAATAATAACAAAATTGTCTGAGAGATTAAATTATAAAACATCAAAATTTGTTAACCAAATCAGGTGCAAAATGCATATAGCAAATAAAGTCTGAAAGGTATCAATCAGTAAACATGTGATATGAAAAAGCAACCACATACACTGTAAAAAAAAATCATATATCCAACATGTAAAAGTATTTCCGTAGTCAAATAAAGGACACTTACTTGACATTGTCTTCTCAGTACTAAACATGGATGAGAAATTAAGTTTTCTGTAAGCAAACTAAAGCAAAACACGTGTAAAAATTTACAGCAAAAGCAATCTGCATAAATATAAACATTACTAAACTGAAAGAATACAGATATGCCTGATTAAATCTCATTATGATAGACAAAGTAGCAGATATGTATTTTGTAAGAGAATCAAAGAAAAGCAACAAAAGGAAGTTAGACTGTGTTCTGCATGAACAAATTCTAGTCTCGCTTAAATAATTATCTTGAAATCTTATTTCCGTTAAAGGTTCTATTTCACACAATCAATATTCTTAACATTTTTACACATCATGAAAATTTCTTTCTGCACTTCTTTTTTCATAGAATTGTAATTATTTATTGATGATTATTGTTTAATTTGTCGAATTGCCAAACTGCTACCTTTGTTATATTCTATGATATTATTTATCTAATTCTCTTTCTTATGTCTACCTTACTTCTACTCATTTAAATCTTTCTGTTAAGTTCTCTTTATTTTTTTTCTATCTTAAGCCGATTAATTAGGTCCTTGCTTGTAATCCTTTATACTACCTACAAGTGTTAGCACTGTTAGTAAATGACCTCTAGAATAGGCAATTCACGGATACAGTGTTAACTATTTCCCACACAATACAATTCAGGGAAAATTTGTTTTTTCGACTATGCCACCCTGAATTAAAGTTATGGCACCAGAAGAATAGTTATAACACTTAGAGAATAGATCACTTTCAAAATTAATACCTTAAATAGTAAGTTGAGGCAATTTCTCTAATTTAAGCACACAGGTTCAGTTATTTTTATGAGACAGTGCATTGGTCAAAAATCAGGTGATAGTTTCTTAAACAAACAAAATATGTTTATTTTACTTTGAGCACAATACAATATAGTACATATTAAACAATCTCTTTCTAAGTCCTACTTTAAACTAAAAAATCATAACCTTACAATATAGACTTGCAATTCACAATGCCAGAATAACTTGCTTTACAAACTCTAGGCAATTACTGGCTGTCACAATCAATATCATTAATACCAGGAGAATGACCTTCCCCTGGGCTTTCTACTTCTGCAAGACGAACAAACTCCTTGAACAGCCTTGAACCTAAACTTCGGAATAGCCAGCCTCCTGAACAGCCTCTTTTATATGATTCAGAAGCTCCTTGTTTTTAGTGTCATAGATCCCCAAACCTTCCGTAAATAAATGATGTCATTGATGTTTTGACCTTCAGAGTTGGCAGCAACAATCTCTACATCTGAACGACCTTCAATATTTTGTTCCCCTTACATAGAAGAAGACTACCACTCCCGAATGTTTAAAGAAGCAGCTACAGACACTCGCTCTATTGATATCCTTAACAGGAACCAGGGTTTAATACTCCCAGAGATATGGAAAACCCTAATTAGATCTCTTAACACACAGGAAATGAACTTCAATGCAAACTACAGAACGTTCCTTAGCAACAACTAGTTAATCATGTACACACTATACATGCATCACTGACGTTCAATGCCATCTCAGTTTGTAACTATAATCGTTAGAATTTTACAGTTATTCATATTTGTGTAATGTTTTTTAACCTAAGTGCTTGTACCTTGAAGATGCCAACAGCTAAAGTTTTGTGAAACTAGTAGGTTTAATAAATATATATATATATATATATTTATTAGTTAACATTTGATCTATTGTCCAAATAATTACTCTTCAATATTTTTGTTTACTTTTAAGTCGACAACATAATCCGGTCTAATCCTCTTAACCTATAGAATTACTTCTAACATTCTGTTACACCAAACCAACATTATGCACAATTTTAACCTTTACAATATTTTTTTATAATTTGTGAACAATTTCCATATAATTTTTTTTTGATAGTTAGCTTTAACAGTTTACAATCAGCACTTTTTTTAAAACAATTCTTTCTTTCCTCATGGTTTATGACCTCAGTAAAATCGATGCCAAAAAATCGTTATATAAAATTTCACCGCATCGAATTTTACAGATTCTCACCCATGAAATAAATTAAAGATACCAAGAAATTACATACTTGGTTTAATCCTTTATCCAAGTAAGCAAACAAAGTTTGTGTCTGAAGTATTTTCAGGACTAAGGCAACTCGTATATATGAGTGCCCCAGTCCTGACACTTGGATAAAGGATTAAACCAAGTATATAATTTCTTGGAATCTAATTTATATATAATCAAGTGGAAAAACTTCCAACAATCACCCATGAAAGTTTATATGCCTATTGCACAAGAGCACCATGAATGAGATGAATCTGATTCACCTCCTATTGATGTTCGTTCTGTGGGCATTGATGTTCACAAACATCAATGCCCACAGCAGGATTCAAACTCAGGGCCTGCTGACTGGAGCACTATCTTCTCAGAAGACTAGCATGCGTAGTATAAATGCTAACACAATATGTTACAGTTTCTAAAAAGATTGATTCATGTTTTCATCCACATTATACCTAAGTATATATAAACAATTTGCATATGGATTTCATTCATGTGATGGGTTATCCTAAATATCTTCTATAATGGAAATCACAATACTTAAGAAGCATATACAGACAATCCCATATAACAGTGCATTTAAAAATATGATTTTGTTTTAACCCAGAGAATTGCTGTAATCCTCACAGAACAATGGTACTAAACCTCAGTGGTTTAGTGCTGAAGAGTGTAAACACCACTTCCACTGAGCTACCAAGAAAGAAAATGATCATAGAGAAATACTATGGAATCATTTAATAACTATTAATAAGTGCAGCAAAAGAATGTCTTAGAACTAAAAAGTAAGTTGAAGAGAAGGAAGGGAATAAGATACTGGAATGAGAATATTCTTCTCAGAAGACTAGCATGCGTAGTAAAAATGCTAACACAATATGTTACAGTTTCTAAAAAGATTGATTCATGTTTTCATCCACATTATACCTAAGTATATATAAACAATTTGCATATGGATTTCATTCATGCGATGGGTTATCCTAAATATCTTCTATAATGGAAATCACAATACTTAAGATTTTGATGGCATTAATCAAAGACAAGAAAGAAATATATAAAAAAAATTGATAAAATACAAAATCATTAGAAGCAAAATTTCAGAAATTAATTATAAACACAAAAGAGTAATATCAATATAGCAATAAAAGCATGCAGGAAAAAAATAATAGAGAAAATGGGATAATTTGTTACAAAAATTATTTAAGAATATATAAATAAATATTTATATACAAAAGAATATATAAAAAATTCTAAGAAATGTGAATGAGGAGGTAAAAGAAAAAAAAATATAAACTTTAAAGTAAAAAAAAAAAAAAAAACTGGTTAGACTTCTTCCAAGAAATGAAAAATACCAGAAAGTCGGAATAAGGCCACTATCATTCCAATATATAAAAATGGCAATAAGTGCAAATCTTCTAAATAATATTATTATTATTACCCCAAGACCTCATGGAGTCAAAGACTCATCTGGGAGGTCCTTTTATCACACACACATCTCCTCATACCGTGTCTTAAACACACTCCAACTCCTTGCAGACACCACACTCTCAGGCAAGGCATTCCAATCATTCACAACTATGCACGAAAAAAAACCTGCCCCTCACTCCCATACTACTCACACCCTCTTTATACAGTTTCCAGGGGTGACCTCTGGTTCTCTCCTGATCTCCCACTATTCTCTGTAGAACTTCTCCACCATTGATCCTATAACAACCCCTTACCAACTTGTAGGTCTCTATAATATCTCCCCTCTTCCTCCTGTCGACTCTGCAAATTACATGTTCTTAATCTTTCCTCATACTCGACATTCCAGAGGTCAGAAACTACCTTAGTCAGTCGCCTTTGGACCCTTTCCCAACATCTCTTCATCCTTCTGAAAACCAGTGACCAAATCTGGGCACAATAGTCTATGTGTTGCTAATCAAAGCCTTATACAATGGAACAAGAATCTCCCTACTTCTACACATCAGTGTCCTCTGCATCATTCCCAGAAGCCTTTGTGTTGTCTTCACAATTTTGGCGATGTGTCACCTTAATTTTAGATCCTTATCCACTATCATCCCCAGATCTCTTATTTCCTCTACCTCCAACAATATATTCTCACCAAGCATAAATTCTGCATTCCATCTTTGTTTTCCAAATTTTAAAACCTTACATTTTGCAACATTGAACTCACATTCCCATTTCCAATCACTTAATTTATTTAAGTCTTCTTGTAAGGCCACAACATCTTCACTATTCTTTATGGTTCGTCCCAACTTTGCATCATCTGCAAACAACTGAATATCTCCAATCCAAATCTTTGCCAATATCATTAATATACAAGTTAAACAGTAATGGCCCTAAAACAGACCCCTGAGGCACTCCACTAATGACTTTCCTTTTCCTGAATATTGCACCCCCATACACAACTTGTTGATACCCAGTGCCACGCCGTGGGTAGGAGGTGCCCTTGTGCAAAACGTTTTCAGCGCCCCCATAAAATAAGTTTCCATGAAACATTTTTGCGAAAAATTTTATTTTGTTAAAAGTACAAAACAGTTTATACACATATATAAAAATAAATTTTATTTAACAGTAGTAGAACATTGTAATCACCGAAATTCATTAATACTGAATTTTTAACAATAAACATTTTCAAAAATGTTTATTCCTTAACATATAAATACAATAGAATATATATATAAACAAAATTTACTTTTATTTTAATATAAAAAGAAATATTACATAACAAAGATAATTTGGAGATATGCTTTTAACTATATAATTAGTATAAATGGCGATTTATTTTATATATTTATCAGTCTTGCTTTAGCCCAGCCGCCACAAAATTTTTAATAATATCTTTAACGTCCAATGAATCCATAATATTATTTTCCAATTGATACAATTGATAACTCCGTTAGATGCTCTCCAGACATTGTTGACTGCAAATAATTTTTTATTAGTTTCGGTTTTGAAAAACTTCTTTTCCTTGATGCTATGAATATTGGTAATGTTAAATAAATACGCATCACAATCGCAGTATTTGGAAACGTGTCGGTTAATTTATTTTCGTATATATAATTTAAAACATCCTGAGGAGCTGACGCTTTTTTTAATAAAACATTGCAAAGTTTTTAATTACTCAAATAAAGTCATATCATCAATATCCGATTGTCGGAATCCTGATTGTTGCTCAGTTTTAAGTGCAAATCTTTACAATGTTTCATTAAATCTTCATCGCTCCAATCTTTTAATTTGCTAATGTCTCTTATAACTTTAAAGTCCTCGCTATGTTGTTTTAAGAGTATGAATCTTTCCGTAACTGAAGTTATTGTCGTGTCTAAAATCGCGAAGAAAAAATTTATTTTAAAATTTTGTTTAGGATCATGCATTGTCTCATCTGATGCTTCGTAACCAAACATTTTTCTTTTTGTTCTTTTGCGAATGTCTGGAAAAATAGGATCAATATTAAGATTGATTGCTACTTATTTTGCAGTTCTAACAATATTTTCAAAATATTGGTCTGTTCGGCGAGTATTTAATTCTTGTATAACATAATCAAGATTTTCTGTAATTTTTCCTATATCAAATGTCGGATTCTGCATTATTTTGCTTGCAACATTTACGAGACTTTTTCGTACCAAACATGAACAGAGCAAATAAATTTAAACGAATAAATCTTTGAAATTAATTTGTCTGCCTGAACTCTAGAATCAATATCTTTAGTTTCATCTTCCGTAATATCAAAACGAGCCTGGTAAATTTCCTTGATATTATTTTTAAGTAGCTTTATTGCTTCTACTTTACTTTCCCACCTAGTAGCAGAAAGTGGTTTCAAATTTAAAACACGAATTTTTTTTTTAATATAGCCCAACATTTCGCAGATATTGAAAAATAATTATATAATTCCTGTATTACCCAAAAAAAATTTACAGTTTCACAGGATATCTTAGATGCATCATTAACTACCAAATTTAATGAATGAGCAGCACACGGAATAAAAAAAGCCCTTGAATTTATTGCAAAGATTTTTTTCTGCAGTCGATTATGTTTGCCTCGCATATTTGAATTGTTATCATAAGCTTGGCCACGTAAATCCGAAATGTTAATATTTAATAATTTTAAATAATTTTTTATAAATTGAAATAGTCCTTGCCCAGTGGTATCTTCTACAGATTGAAAACCCAAAAAATGTTCATGAATTTCTGCTATATTTGTATTTCTTTATTTTGATTAACAAATCTAATAACAATAGATAATTGTTCTGTGTGGCTCATATCTGGAGTAGTGTCAAGATTTAATTAATAATATTTTGCCTCTAACCATTTCGAAAATTTTTTGTTTTATAGCTTCAGAAATTATACGGTTGATTTCATTTTGTATTTTATCACCTAAATAATGAGCAATGTTCCTTTTTAGTGATGTTTGGGTGCGATGCAAGTGTTCTGCCATTATCGAATCAAATTTAGCGACAGTTTCTACTAACTTTAAAAAATTGTCGTTATCATTTTCAAAAGGTTTTTGTGAAGAACCTCTAAAAGCTATAGACTGTCTTGATAAATATTGTATTATGTAGATTAACCATTCTATAACAGATTGCCAATATTTTTTCTCAGTTTCGTATAATCTTTGTTGTGTGCAATCAATAGTGCTTTTTCTTAATCAACGACATTTTAAGTTCGCTGTATTTTGAACAGTTTTTAATGTGCACGGAACTTGTCTCGTGTATTTTTAGTATATGACTCAAATGTTGCCAATCGATACAACCGTATTCATTAGTAAGTTGGGAATTTTGACTACCAAATATTTTGCAATAATAACAGAAAACCAAATTTTGCGATTCTGAATAAACTAAATAAGTTCGTAAAAGTTTTTCTCCATTTGCTAAAGTTCGATAATAGTATGAATCGAAAAACTTGCGGCCAGATTCATCTTTAGGAAATTCTTTATTAACTACTTGACACGGGCAATGCTTAACTAAACAATCTTTAACTTTGGTAGTTATATGATTCGGCCAAGTACCTGGATCATTAACATTAAAATTTGAAGTTTCGTGTTTCGCTGAATCGGAATCCAATATTTCTTCTGCTGCAACTTCTGTAGACAGTCCAGTCAGGCCAGTTTCAATTTCGCATGTAACATTTATTTCTTCATAGTTATCTTGTGTCCTCTCTTTTTCTGTAGTAGAGCTACACAGAGTACTTGCTTCGTCAGAACTTTCTGT